>NC_058419.1:38301511-38355649 GCF_002201575.2 Neomonachus schauinslandi | reverse complement strand
CTCTCCCCCCCCCCCTCCCCCCCCCCCCCCCGTGTTTGTTTTTTCTCTCTCCTAATAAAAAAAATCTTAAAAAAAAAAAAAAAAAAAGGCCAAAAAACTGTAACGTCTTCCTTTTCGTAAAAGGCACTATTTTACATAAGGATTTTAAATACCTAAAAGTCATCTTTTCTCTTTGGAAGCTCTCTCCAGTGCCAGTTTTCCTGGTCACCCACCATAAGGGTTGGGAGGCTCGGATTTGAGACTCAGTTCCATACCTTGGATATGCTGCTTCAGCTCTCTGGGATGGCCTACGTTCCCTCAGTTTTTGTTTTTGTTTTTGTTTTTAATTTGTGATGAAACAAAAACGATCTGTAGGATAACCTTCTACCTTTGAAACATTATGACTGATTCTCACACAAGGTGATCTGAACTCAGGTCATTTTCAGCCCCTCATTTTCAAGTATCGGCAACACTAGCAGGCATACATTGCAGAAGCTTGCCATCCCATCCTTCCCAATACTTATCGAAACTTCTAATGAACACATCTGCCATAATTTCAACACAGTAAAATCAAAATTTAAAACAGTACACAAATCCCTAAGGGTATTACCGTTTAAAAAGTCCAAGTGCGAGGGCGCCTGGGTGGCTCAGTTGGTTGAACGACTGCCTTCGGCTCAGGTCATGATCCTGGAGTCCCAGGATCGAGTCCCGCATCGGGCTCCCTACTCAGCGGGGAGCCTGCTTCTCCCTCTGACCCTCCCCCGCTCATGCTCTCTCTCATTCTCGCTCTCAAATAAATAAATAAAATCTTTAAAAAATAAAAATAAAAAGTCCAAGTGCGAGCAGCAAAGGACATTTACATTCTGTACTCACCGGAACAGCCGCCATGAGTGTAGGCTTCAGTACAGTGCAGTCTCCTTTGCTTCCTTTTTTAATTTTGCTGGACTACAGCAAAGACAAAGTGAATAGGATCAGGAAAACCAACCTTAGCAAAAACTGCTGTAATTCAAATATCAAGGATGACAGTGACAGAAATTTACACATGGAATTTGATCTTCTACTGCTCTGGGAGTTATCGGTTAGAACCATCATAACCTACAAAAGTCTAAGGTGTAAATGTTTTAGTGCTTTAGTCCATGGATTAGTTCTTCGAGCACATTTCAGCTTTCTTTAGAGGAGAAATGCTGATTCAGAATGAAGGATAATGGGATATTTTGGTAAATGGAGCACTTACTTATGACATATCGACCATAGCACGAACCATCCATTAGGGGAAAAAAAGGAAAAACAGAAGCCCTCAACTAAGGTAGGTGGAGTACTAAAACAAAGTTGAAGATACTTTTAACTTTCTTTGATGAGCCAAATGGTAAAGCCACCTCTCAAAGTCACTGCTGTCAATTAACATCATACAAAAATATTCATTTGATAACATTTTCGTTGACAGGATACTGAAGACACTACCACTGACTATGTGGGGATATGCACATACATATGTCAATGTGTACGTACTACTTTCTTTCGTTTTCTTTTCTTTTACTTCTCACACACATAAATAACTGTTTGGGATTTCAAATGTCAAATCAGCATGCAGAAACAATGATAAAGGAGCCCACTGAAAAAGGGAAATGAAAATAAGAATCTGCTGGGGCGCCTGAGTGGCTTCGCTGGTTAAGCGTCCGACTCTTGATTTCAGCTCAGGTCATGATCTTAGGATTGTGAGATCGAGCCCCACGTCAGGCTCATGTGCTAGGTGTGGAGACTGCTTAAGATTCTGTCTTCTTCCCCCTCTGCTCCCCCCCTCTAAAAAAAATAGAACAAATTTAAAAATAAAAAGTGAAAATAAGAATCTGCTATAATGCAGTTCATTAGTCTGTAAGTTTAGATGTAGGCTGTGTTAGTTGTGTTGACACAGGTGGGAAGAAAACCAGCTCTTAAGGAAGAGTGTGATCTGCCAGGTAGCACAGCCTCGTCATACAGAAGGTTCTGCTGGTATAACTCAATTGCTTTTATCCTCCTTTTCTTTAAGATGGATAAAGGAAATAAAATAACTATTTGTTTTATGTATGTGCAAGTGTGTGCACATTTGCAAGTGGAAACCTACCCCCGCACATGCACACCACACACGGGAGGGCTGCTCTGTAGAGAGAAAGATGGGCTCTTACGTCCTTCGAGAAAGAGCTGCCCTCCATGTGGTACTGACCACTTGTTCTAGAGAGCTGTTCCAGGGTAGCAGTAGCCACAAGGAGCCCTTCCTCATTTTCTTTATTACTCTCAGTAATGGTATCATTTCTCTTGTCTTATTACAATTACAAGAACCCTTGTTAGGACAACATCACAATTATCTGCTGGCTTCACATGCAGTGCCTCTAATCTTCCCCCTTTTTCGGATTTCCAATGTGAGGGAGATTCCTGGGTTTTAGATTCCTGGTAAGATTTAGGCTCTTTCTGATAAAGTTCATTAAAAAGGTAGGTGGGGCATTCACTCCATCTGCCCCCTTCCCTACACAGAGGCAACTGTTTTCAGAAAGGCAGTGAAAACAAGGGTTGCTAGTCCTTGACTTCTGAACTTCTCAGGGGAGGATTACACTCAAAGCCTATTGAAATGTTTTTCACATTTTGAAAATATTTCTAAACATAAGAAAAACCCACTACAGTGCACTGAAATGTAATCATCACAGATTTTTCTTTTTTCTTTTCTTTTTTTTTTAATTTTTTTTTTATTTATTTGAGAGAGAGAATGAGAGAGAGAGAGAGCATGAGGGGGGGAGGGTCAGAGGGAGAAGCAGACTCCTCGCTGAGCAAGGAGCCCGATGCGGGACTCGATCCTGGGACTCCAGGATCATGACCCGAGCCGAAGGCAGTCGCTTAACCAACTGAGCCACCCAGGCGCCCTTTTTTTTTTTTTTTTTAAACCATTACAAAGTTTTCTAAAAATTTTGTTTTATAATCCAAGCCCCAGTCTTATTCACAGGTCTGTTTTAACTTGACTAGATCAAGTCTCATTTATTAGTAGGTATTGGATGTGTCATTTCAAATGGGCTTTAAGTACATGAGTTAGCTCTAACCATTGCTGGCCTTCCTACAGCAGGGAGAAGGGAGAACCCGGACTCAGGGCACAAAGCTGAGGCCTGCCTTTGGATAGGCAATAGAACTTGCCACGATGATGGAAATGTTTGGTACCCGTGCTGTCCAACAGGGTAGCCACCAGTGACATGCAGCTACTGAGACCTTGAAATGTGGCTACAGCAACTGAGAAATGAAATTTTTCTCATCTAATTTTAATTATCTCTACTTCAGTATGTGGCTAGGGACTACTGTAGTCGACAGCACAGTGCTAGAGAAAACTCAGCGTAAAACCGGGCTCCAATCCTACCACCACATCTCCTCCCCCAAACCTACCGCTGTTGATGGATAATGCGTCCAAAGGGCTCAGAGCCTTTATATTCTCTATCCTAGCTATCCAGAATCAAAATTGAATAAAGACAAGATGAACTGTTAGTTTCGAAATTGTTTAAAAAGATGCAGATAAAGCAATGCTAAAAAATCCACAATATTCTTTTCCACAACTACATATTTGCTCATGGAAACTCTTTCTGAAGTCAAGGAGAAAGCTTTCACAGAATTAAAATATCTCGAGTTTCAGCAAAATGTTGTCAGCCAAACAATGCAACTTAATATGATCACGCCAATATAGTGAAAAGCTTGTCACCTGGTCAGAGAGTGTCAGTGGAGAAGAATATCCAATCCTACAGCCATAGGTAAAGCAAGATATCTCTGCTGTCAATTCTAGTACGTGAGCCAAAGGCAAGTAGCCAATGTATGTGTCCTTTGGTCTAAAACAAAATGAGAGAAACACTTTAGCCATTCTTAAGAAGGTGCGGTAATTAGGAACATCAATAGCCTTGTCATTTTAATATAGATTGAGTTTAGAGAAGGCCAAACATGGGCTCTGATTTCTAAGGAGAAAGTGGAATAACTCTTACCCCAGTCCAGGAATTCTCTCACACTGGCCTGCCATCCCGGCTATCAAATTGCTATGGTGCATCATCACTCCCTTGGGTCGGCCAGTAGAACCACTGGTATACATGACAATAGCCATGTCCGAAGGGGTCGGTCTATTTGGAGGGATGCTCACTAAATGAACGAAAAAAGCACAGCGTTTTCTTCAGTTTAAAAGTTAAATTGCTAAACAAAGATGAAGATTTCTAGATTTTTGCATCGTGATAAACTGCGTAAAACAAATACCCTCTACTGATAATCAACACAAAAATGGTGATCAAATTCTGGTTACCTGCAGTGAGAATTTCAAACTCGATTTGGCCCATTTTCTGGATGCTCACCCTAATCCCTGTCTACGCCTGCCTTTCCAGTGTTGCGGAAAGCTACCCAGGACTGTGGAGAATTGAAAGGATAGAGTATTGGATGCAAACTCCTCAGGCCTCAGTCTTCTCATCTTTTTAAAATGAGACCGTTGGACCTGATTGTGGTTCTTAACAGCTGGTGGGCATGAGAATCACCTGTGGAACTTAAACAAAATACCATCTCTATCTCTGGTCCCTAGCTCGGAACATTCTGTGCCTGGGATGGAGCAAAGGCTCCACAGGTGTGTATGAACGTGATTGGAAACCGCTGGACTTGATCTTTTTAACTTTTTATAAAAATAATTTTATTTTACCATAACTGAACCATGGAAACTGAATTAGATAACCATTATACATTTAACAGGCTATTTTAAGATTAGATTCCAAGCAGCAAGTAAAATCCAAAGAACACCACCAAAATTACCCTTTCCACTGTTTTTATCGTTGCTTCTTGAAATCTGTACAGGAAATCATTTTTTTCAAAGTACTGAATGTGCAGTTAGATAAAAATAATGGCGTAAGAGGTCCCTTCTCTCTGACTCACTTGCTCACTCACTCCTGTGGTCAGAACACTTGTCATGTGTCTGGCTTCGGGACCCTTTTGGGTCTTCCAGATTTAGTGCTTATTGCCCTATCTGGATTGGATCATACTTTGATTCTGTGGAATCAAAATTAGACAGGAATTTCCAGATAGAGAGAGAGACCATGTGGAGGGGTTTATAAGCTCTCCATTCCCTATCAAAGGTAATATCTAGATAGTATCTAAACTTCACTTCTTCTAGCCCTCTGTCTGAAGGGGGTTAGGGTGTTTAATCATCTTAAAGTTCCTGAGCTCCAGAGCTATCTTTGCTTACTGAATGACTGGGAGCGGAAAATAGAGAGGTCTTCCTGACAGATTAGATTCAGCCATCTTGAGCAGGGGTCAGCAGACTCTTTTTGCAAAGGATCAGACAGTAAATATTTTAGGCTTTGAGGGCCATACAGTCACTGCCAAAACTACCCAGCCAAAGGCGTTTGTTAACAATTGTGATGGTGTTCCAGTCCAACTGTATTTACAGAAACAGACAGCAGGCTGTAATTTACCAACCTCTGCGCTAGAGTCGTGCTTTTCAAACTATGTGTGGTGAGGACATTTTTTCCCCACCTAATAATTTATGGATGGACACTTTTGGAAAATACAATAAAAATGCATTCATGGAAAAATGAAATAAAAAAGACATAACACACGAGCTTAAAAAGTTCAGATTAAATAGACAACACATTACATTTCAATAAATACAATTAGAACAGTGGCACTCAAACTCATGACCCTGAGAGATCAAGAGTCACATGCTCTTCCAACTGAGCCAGCCAGGCACCCTGACAGTAGATATCTTTAAGGAGCATTAGCATGACCCAATTTAAGTATAACTTTATCTTTGGTTATTTCAGTGGTAAATCACACTGCTTAAATTTTTTATTTTAACTGGTATGTTACAGGTTAAAGGAAGCAAATTAGAAAAACTGTAAATATTCTTACTTGGAAAGTATCTTCTAGCCTACCAATAAAGAGAATTGCTACTAACATTGCTTTTTTGTCACTCCACAATACTAACAGTTGAGTGAAATCGAAACTCCCCATTTATTAAGTGCCTAGATGCACACTCTAAGCAAACGCTGTGTATATCAATATTTTAAAACTTTAATGTGGCATAAATTTGTTTCTTTCTGTTAATTTATCTACTCTGGACTAACAAGTGTTACATAGAAGAGATAACGTTTATCTAAACTGTTCCTATTTTTTTAAAAAAATAAAAAATAAAATAGGGGCGCCTGGGTGGCTCAGTCATTAAGCGTCTGCCTTCGGCTCAGGTCATGATCCCAGGGTCCTGGGATCGAGCCCCGCGTCGGGCTCCCTGCTCTGCGGGAAGCCTGCTTCTCCCTTTCCCACTCTCCCTGCTTGTGTTCCCGCTCTCGCTAACTCTCTGTCAAATAAATAAATAAAATCTTAAAAAAATAATAAAATAAAAAATAAAATAAAATAGCTTTACCGAGGTATAATTGATACACAAAGAACTGCACATATTTAATATATACAATTCGGTAATTTGAACATATGCATACAACCTGTGATACCATCGCCACAATCAGGATAACAGACCTCTCTCCATCATCTCCCTCAGTTTCCTTGTGTTCCGTTGCTGCTGTTGTTGTTGTTGACCTGATCTGTCAGTGACTTCTTCAACTCTACACTTCTAACATGCTAATTTTAAACAGCATACTGAGGCTTCTACTTTCAAGGTGGGGTACTGTGGTGACCTAGTAACCTCCTTTCCATTCCAGAATACACAGATATATTAACAGAATTAAATAAATGTTTCATAAGATGGGTGGATTATTAAAAATCAGTTTATATCCTTTATGGTACTATAATGGTGCCACTACGATGGGGAGACTGTAGTGGAGGTACTATAATGGTGATGTGACGATTATACATGTGTCCAAACCCACAGAATGTACACCACCAAGAGTCAACCCTAATGTAAACTATGGGCTTTGGGTGATAATGAGATGTCAGAGTAGATCCATCAATTGAAACAAATGTACCACTCTGGTGGGGGATGTTGGTAAATGGAGAAGCCTATGCATTGTAGAGGCAGGGAGTGTATGGGAAACCTCCATACCTTCCCCCCAATTTTGCTATGAACCTAAAACTGCTCTACAAAATAAACTTTATTTTTTTAAAAATCAGTTTACAAAAATGAATTGTATTTTTACATACCAGTTAAAATAAAAAATTTAAGCAGTGTGATTTACCACTGAAATAACTAAAGATAAAGTTATACTTAAATTGGGTCATGCTAATGCTCCTTAAAGATATCTACTGTCGGGGTGCCTGGCTGGCTCAGTTGGAAGAGCATGTGACTCTTGATCTCAGGGTCATGAGTTCGAGTCCCACACTGGGTGTAGAAGTGACCTAAATAAATACAACTTAAAAAAAGATATCTACTCCAGTTTATAGAATGAAGCAAGTAAGAACTGCATTCTTTCTCTGATGATTAATGGAAGCAGCCAGCAGTAGATACGTTAAGCTCTTCTCAGTCCAAGGACAAAATGGGACGCTTCACTTCTTGTTATCGTAACTATCAACTAAGGTAAAGTATCACCAAAAAATACATGTGTCTTATTACTGTAAAGATAAATGGAACTAGGCGGGCTATGTGGTCTATCCGGTTATTGCTTACACAAAATTATGAGGACTAATACCCCCATAGTTTTATACCAAAATCCTTTGGTGAATCAACAGAATTGGCAACAGATCACTACTGATAAGGACCTCCCAGGTGACCTCAATCTTGCAGTGTCTGTCTGGTGTTGAGAGACAATTCTCCATGGGTCTCTTGAGTTTCTTTCTGCACATCTTGTGAACAGAGGCAGTGACCGGGTTCTAAACCATCTTTTCAAGGGTGTCTGCACAATAAACAACCTTGGAAGGTGGAGATAGCATCTATCTCCAGAGCGAAAGAGTAGATGTGCTTCCTGTCCAGTACAATAAAAATAATCTCTCTCTCTCTCTCCAGGGCAAAGGGCAGTCATACTACCTTCTCTACGAGCTTTGGGCTCCCTCATCTCACGGCCGCTCTCCTGTAACACGACTCGCTGCAGGTACAGGTATCATCCCAACCCTCTTCCCACTGCCCTGTGGAAACCGGAGTGTGGGGAAGCAACACAGATGCGGACAGCCTGGTTACTGCTTTCGCCATGAATAAAAAAAAAACTGTCCTTCACCTCTGACCCAGGAGTCTCAGACCTCCAAGAAGTTGCGGCTGGCTCACTTGTTACGTAGAAGAGATAATGTTTATCTAAACTGTTCCTATGTTTTTTTGCAAGTGGCATGAAAGCTCAGCCTCTGTGCCATTCTCCACACTGGGTAAAGAGCTGTACAGTCAATCTCGCTCATTGCAAATGTGTTCAGTCCCTAATGGGCAAATACTCAGAAGCTGAACAGGGGTTCAAGCAACGTTTTCTCCTACCAAAATGAATCCTTTCCTCATCTAGTAGACTATCGTGATCTTCACATTAGACAGGAAGAAAGAAACTATTGAAACGGAGTCTTTAATTTCCTCAACCCTCTGTCCTGACATTTTGCCACAAGGCGCATCTACTGGTTTCAAATGAAATACCAAATACCACCTCAGTGGTAGAATAAATCCGAGCATGAGCTTAGCCAACAGCTTTTTGCATCCTCTGAGACATCGTTAAAATCACTAGCATTAAGCATTAAAAAAGGTTACTGAATGGAAGGCCTGGAGATCTTCTCTTCACCTGAGGTCCAGGTAGGAAAGTTACAATGGGTTACTTGAAAAAAAGTTCAGACTGCCGTAAGTCTGAACCATTGAATACATTAACTATTTAGTAAATTTTAAAACACTGGTTACCTTTGAGGAGAAAAGGAGAGAAAACTTCAATCATATATGGTCTCGACAGTTTAAACAATAAAAAATTTTTTTTTTACATCAAAGAATTTTACGGTTTTCATTTGCATTACTTCTTTCCCTAACCTAGTGAAATAAACCTTAAATAGATGAATAAATTTTGTTTCCACTGCTTTACTTACTGTTTTCTGGCTTGGATCCCAATTCTTCTACTGATTGCATGCTGTGAATCTCAAATCCTTCGGGGTATTCTGCTTTATTGACAGTCTTATTGTCCACATAAATGATATGTTTAACACAATTGATATCTGACAATGCAGTCTGTTGAGCAGAAAAAATATCCAGCTCTTACATGTGGGCCTGTAATGAACTCTATTATTGGACATTTTCCTGTCAGAGAACACTACCATGAATTCAAAGAAAAATTCTTATTTACCTTAAGTTTACTTTCCAGAAGTTCAACACTAGTAATCAGGTAGGTAGCCTCAGATTCATTTAACCCATGAACTACAGCTTCTTTGCCAAGTGTGGCATATAAAGTTACAACTACATAATAAAAAATAAACACATATGTTAAATGATAAACATTTATGAGATATATTATTTAAGTCAGCCTTTTGTGATGGGTACACTCATGGATTCAAAGGCATTTTATAATGTCGTTTGATTTCACAGTCTCTGCTATTACCTTTAAATGTTGCCTGAAACTTCCCGGTAGCCCCAGATGTTCCTTACAAAGTCTCAGGATTCTAACATCCTATACCTGAAGAAACCCAGGAATACTGGAAGGGCCCAACTGTTCAAAAATTGGTCAATCGAGATTCTCAAGGCCAATAAGCTTCTGGCTGAACTCCTAATTTAAGTCAGAGCTAGCCCACCTAGAACTACTCTGTGATACGCTCTTTCATTGCTCATAGCACCAAGAATGAATAAGTCCTTGAGAATCTTCAGATTGAGGATCTCAAGATGGAATCATGTCCTCACTCCTTCTAGGGAGTTTCTGAGTGGGTCCAATGTCCAAGCTGATTGGTGACCTCCAAGCCTTAAATGGGTGGGCCAAGGAGATCTACTCTTTAGGAGCTACCAGACAAATGAAACATAAGCTGAAACCAAGATCAGTTAGAATCAAGGGGCATTTGCTAAACTTCAATCAGATTGGAAATTCAGCTCTAGGTTGGTAACCAAACAGCAACATGGTTAAGAAGAGCAACTTTTCACAAGCTGTTGATTGTTGAAGCTGGGTGATGGGTACATAGGGGATCATTTCATATTCATTTTGTTTGTTTGAGATACAAATTCTTGATTACTATACTACACTTGTAGTGTTCTTAATTCAGTAAATAACTGAGTGCCTAGTATGTGGTAGGCATTGTTCTGGACTTTAAATTTTTAAAAACAATTTCATGCACAACGGCAAAAACAAATGCTTATGAATCAGGAATATACCCTATACCTTACTTTCTGGCCAACATATCTAATGTCAGTTCAAGTTGTTATGTGCTCATTTCGCATGTAAAATGGAAGAGGTCAAAGAAAAGGCCTCGAAGTGAAGCAATGAACTAGAATGATCCTAAGCAATGATCGTTTTTTTGTTTGTTTTAATCATTATTTTGTATGTCATGCCCTAAAAAACACCCCCAAGCCCCAAACCTTTCATGTATAATTCACTTCCAACTGAAAAGTAAAACTCTAAATTCTATCCATTAAGCTGCCAATTCCCATACTGGCGCTTAGAAATTACTTTCTTTAACAGGAATGATCAGAGATCTTTTAACTACAGTATGTACTGTTTTACAGATAGAACTCATGCAGAAAAATGGCTAAGAACACCTACCATGAAAACAACAGCATCACAGGACAACTTCACATGTTACTAAAATCCCTTCTCTCCCCCTCCAAAAACGCAAGGCACTTACGAGGGAAATTGTACTTAAAGCAGGTCTGGGCCGCAATCATCCATTCGGCCCTGGTCTCGCAGAAAATGGCAACAGTATTCTTTGGTTTCAGTCCCAGTGCGGTGAGTCCACTACCAAAATTATTCACTCTGTGGTTCACTTCGAGATAGCTCATCCATTTATAATTCCCAAGAATTAACTGTTAAAGGGAGACATTCTCTAATATTAGCATCTTTATTCAAATAAGCAGTTAAAATACTATTCCAAGTATAGAACTCTAAAACTGCCTTTAAGTGAATATACAGAAGCTGTGAGCACCTTCTGAGAATTGGTTACACAGAATATTTAAGTGGAATGGCAACATATTTAAAACGCATTTGATCTATGATCAAGTGATGCGTACCTCCCCCTTAAAAGAAAAATTAAAAGGCGCAAGAATGCTGTACCTTTTTAAAAACCTTTCCATTTGGCTGCATTTCGTTTTCTTCACTTAGGATTTCTCTGGTCCCAAGGCTGTCTTTCTTCCCAAACTTGGACACGGCATGATCAAATAACTTATCCAGAGTGTTGGCTCCAGGGATGTCTATGACAGCTAGCGAGTCGAAGTGCGTGACAGAGCGATATGGACTTCCGGGTTTGTCTGAAGTGGGCTTAGCTTTTATTCTCTTTGCCATGGCGTTTTTCTTCTTGGCGTTGGTAAGAAAATACCATGGAATAAATATAAGGGCACTGTATACTGTTATTAACAAGTGGACAGGCAGCAAAATAATGGTGAGCACGTTTAGCCTAAGTTTCATAGTGGCAAGGCTCCTACAGTGGTATGTATTTCTTGTTATTCTTTGGCTGCAGAAAGCCTTGTTTTGCTGAAGAAGGCAACAATGGAAGCAGCGGTTAAGAGTAGCAGTATAGCCAAGGCAGTTCAATTTTAATGATACAGATAGAAGTTAGTAATCTTTGGAAGCCGACAATAAAGTACACCTGGAGGTGAAGACAATGAGCCAGGCAGAGAGCAGGAAAACATCTATCTATATCAAAAAAAAACAAGAGTATTAACAAGTTGATAGCAACACTGATTTAAATACTCAGGTCTTCAGTAGTTTATATAATTGATCTGAGACAGAAAGTTGAAATAACTGGTCTGAAAGACTGGCATTTTCCATTTTTAAGCATTGCCATAAACTTCTGAATTTAATTTTGTCTAGGTGTTTAGGTATACTCTCCTCTGAACATCACTCCGCAAGTCAGTTGAGTGACACTACTTTAATGCTTACACGAATGTACGGATGTGATATTGAAGTTCGGCTGAACTTTGGGAATGCCAATAGTGAGGTTTCTCCTAAATATGTACATGTAAAACAGGTAGTTTTAAATAGGATTAGGTTTTATATCCAAAATGGGAGAAATCTACAAATGTAGGTTTATTTCTCAATGATCAACCCAGAAATACTATTTCTGAGGTAACACTGTTCACGATCTCCTATCCCGAAAACTGTTGAGCAATACAATTGTAAAGTCATTTCCTAAGTGTTCATTTTGTGCTCAAAATTGCACCTGGTGCCTGGGAATAGTAGTAGCAGGTCTCAACTAGTGTCATTCCAGTCCTGGCCCTTGCCCATTACCAGTTAACACTTATGAGGCAGTCAGCACACGAGTCAGATCCACTGTCTTTCAAACTTTTTGGGGGGCGGGGACAGAGGGGCAGCTAAACCGCTTCTTCAAATAAAAACTCATACAGACTTCCCACATATGCAACTGAAGTGGAACTGCTCTGGCTGAATCAGGGAGACTGGGGGTATCCAGAGCACCCCCCCCAGATTTCCCGGAACCCCATTCCCAAAGTGCCCACCACCGAAGCGTTTCCAGGGAAAAGCCTCGTGGAAAGAGCCAAGAGCTGTGGCGTGCAGTACAAGAAATAAATGCAACACGCGTCCAGAGGGAATGTGAAATGGCCACCAGTAGGTAAGGGAGGCTCTGTGGACATGGGACTTAAACTGGACCCCGCAAAGGAGGAAAAGAATGGAGAGCATTCCGGGCAGAGAAGCCACATGGAGAGACACAGAGATAGGGGTGAAAGGGCTTTGGGGGAGTAGGGAGTGCCCATAATAAGGACACTAGCCTGACTGGGGCACAGTGATTGCATGCTGGCTAAAGAGGCTACGGGAGTACAGGGTCTGACAGATCAAAGTGATTTTGAATTGATTAGGCACAAAACCGGGGGCCATGGCAGGTCAGGAAAATAGTGCTAATTGGAGAGGAACTGCAGCTACAGCCTCAGGGATAACACTAACTCAGGGAGCTGGCCTTCCCTCAGCTATAAAGCTATTTTGGAGAGTGGCGGCGTATTTCAACTATAAAAATTAAAATAATAGTGCACTTTGAGACAGATTGAAGCCCATCCCTCTGCAACTTTTGTAGAAATAGACTATCGAACAGAGGACCATTGTCTGTTTTTACACCAATTACCATAAAGTGGTACCTTAATCCAGCTTTGGTTTTTGTTCATGTCCTTCAACCGAGTGGGGTAAAGTGAGCAAGAAACTACAAGTGGAAAGACCTGGGTTTCAGTCCCCATCTCGGTCACTAACTGGCTGGGTAAGCTTGAGCCAGACAACCGATGTGAGCTTAAGATCAGACTAGATCAGTAGCCCTTAACTTCTTAGAGGTGGTGAACCCCATTTAGAGGTTCCAAGGAGAACTATAAATCCAAGCTACACAAAATGGTATCTACAATTTTAGGGGGTTTGTGGGTTCCCGGAAATCCATCCACGAACCTCTAAGGGTGACACCAACCCCGAAGTAAGAACTGCTGGCCTAGATGATTTCCTGACATCCTTCCAACTTTAAATTTTGTGATTTACCCTACCGAGAAATTGCTTCCTCGGTCTCTCTGACAAGTCTGGACATTCATTTCTTCGAGATAAGGTATGTCAAGTGTCTATCATGGTGTCTGGTCCTCAGTATGCAAGAACCCCTCTAACAATCCTCTCTCCCATCATCCATTTCATGACAACCCAAATCCACAATAATCCTTCCTTCTTCTAACCTCCTACATCACTTGAAATGTCTACCACTCATTTTATCCTTGATTAAATTAACCAATGTTAGCAAACATCTAAGCACCTAAGTATATAGCAGAGACCAGTAGTTCTCAACCCTATCAAACCCAATACCTCTTTCTTAGAACAAATATCCTGTAATATTCTTTTATCAATCTCAAAGGGTAGTCACAGATGATAACCTACTTATGTGTATAATTAAAAAAAATAGTAATTCCCTACTGGTAATAGAAAGGAATACCAAAAGGAAATTAACTCAAGACAAAATTATATTTATTTCAATATATAAATTCTCAGAGACAATACCAGAAGGTCAAAAAAAAGTCTTGGCTTCAATTGAGAAATTGTCAGACTTGGGGCTGAAGATATATAAAGACAGCTTTGGAAGGGTTTATAATCTAATTGGATTAACTGTACTATACATTTTTAGTCATTCATGTTATATACACTTAATCTTTTACACATATTTGCCTTAAGCCTTGGAGGTAGGGAAATGTCTTCTACCTAATCCTCATAATACAGACACACACACACACACACACACACACACACACACACACACTCCACACACAGTAGGCAAGCCTAGAAGAACATTCAGGTGAGGAGAGATCAGAGACATCATTTACTCCAGGCATTTTGAAATTCTTCCTGGTGGTGGCGAGGGGGGCATGGGACAACCATTTGAATAAAATCTTACACGAACATGGAAAACACAAATATATATATAGATACAAGCCAAAAGCAGAGCTGCTTTGGTGGGAGAGGCTTGACAGGCCCTGACCAGACTTCTTGGAATCCCCAGTTCAGCTGAATGTTTGATCCACTGATGTCGGTGAATGAGTAGCCAAGTGCACCTTATAACCGACACCCGTCCCCAAGTCCGGTGCTCTCTCAAGCCCACTGGCCAGCTTCTGCCCAGGTTTGCCTGACATCTTAAAATCTTTCCTTGCCAAAGGTTTTCCAGGGTTACACTCACACCTATTGATAAATTTATTTCAAAAAAAGATGAGAACACCTACCACGTGTAAGTTTTGAGCACTTGATACAAAGAGGAGTCAAGCATGCCCTCAGTCTTTTAAATGCATGTACATATGTATTCATATGTAAGGTAGAGGACAGGGAGATCAGTTCACAAATATGTAGAATAGATCCCATAAGAGGGGTGCCTGCTTGGCTCAGATGGAAGAGCATATGACTCTTGGTCTCGGGGTCCTGAGTTCGAGCCCCATGTTGGGTGTAGAGATTACTAAAAAATAAATATATCCCATAAGAACAAAATGCTAAACATATTCAAAGGAGGGGGAAATTTGCATCCAGTTTGGGGGGAAAAAAAGAGACGGAGGAAGGAGGATGTAGAACCATCCAGAAAGGTTTCACAAAAAACACAGCAGTTGAGGTAGGCATGAAGGATGGTATGTTTTCAAAAGACAAATAAAACAACTGGAAAATGAGGACAGTGCTAACAGAGAGAACAAATGGATGAGCGAACAGATGGAGGCAGAACAGGGCAGGATGGATGTGAGAAACAGCAAGTAGTGTAGCAGATGCTTTAATGTTTTCCATGTGAAGTGTTGCTCCACTTTTGGGATCTAAGTCAATGGGAAAATTCAATTTTTTCAGAGCCAAATTTCCGAGCATGCAGCTCTACTCTAAGAGACACATGTGTACGATGATTAAGCAACTCAAGATTCAACACCTGTCTGTTGTGTTAAGGGGGAAATGAACTGTTCTCTACGGAAGAGAAAGTCTGATTTCCTGGGTGGTAAATGGGTTAAACTACAGTAGGAGATCCAGGTCTAACCTCACATGTGCTGTTAAGCAGGACTCTGACCAAGTCCAGTGACCTCCCACTTAAGAGCTCTGGGTCAGCGGCATCGTGTACAGAACAGGAATGCTGCTTGCATTATCTACTTCGTGGCACTGTTGGCAGAATCGTTCCTCACAGCCAGCTTGCAATCCACGGACAATAATCATCAGTCCCTGGAATAAACTGTCTCACCCCGTTTCACTTTGTTGTACTTATTCGGCGAAACTACAACCTGGTTAAATCCAATTCTCCACTGAAGTGGACACCTGTACCCACGCAGCTGAACTTGGCTGGAGAAAAGCTGGACTGTGCTGAACGCCCCCTCCCCCTGATACCCACGCCGGCTCGCTCCAGCAGGCCCTTAATGCTGTGCAGAAACCACACAGCGCCGGACAGCTCCGCTCACTGGCTTGCCCTCCTGGGTTTCCTGCCTGCTCCTCGCTCTTCCGGCCAGCCCACCGACGCCTGCCCCTCCTCTGTCCTCATTCTCGGCTGCTGGGCTGGCTTACCGTTCCACTGAGACAACTGTGACAGTCTGGAGAGAACTTGCGCACACTCCCACCACTGCACCTACCCGCCTTCGTGCGTCTGCGGCCACGTGCTCTTTTCTTTCCCGTGACTCTGCCCTCGGACCAGTGCCGCGCGCGGCCAGGGCTGAGCCCTGCACCAGGGCTCCAAGGCCCTGTCTCCGCCTGGGCCCAGTCTCTCCCTGGTGGGGCCGCTCTACTGACTCTTCCCCCTCACGCCCCATTAACGTGCCCTGCTCCACTGAATCGTGCCCATTAGCATCATAACAGGCTAGTCTTTCTCTCACCTTAAAAACCATTGCCTCTCGAATGTTCTCTGGCCACAGCCCCATTTCTTGGCATCGGGACTTGAGAGTCGCCTATGCACTTCCTCTCCCAGTTCTCTCCCCCTATTTTCTTCTTGAACCTACTACTCAGACTTTTACCCCCTACCACTCCACAAATTGCTCTGGTCGAGGGCCCCAACGACCTCCATGACCTCACACCCCCAGGTCAGTTAATGCTCCCTCATCTCCCTTGACTCATCAGCAGCCTTTGACCTGAATGACCCCTCTGTTCCTGATTGAAACTTCTTCACTTGGCTTCCAGGAGACCACATTTCTTCCGGTTTTCTTTGGACTTCCCTAGCTGTTCCTTCTGTCTTCTTTGCTGCTTCTTCTTTATCTCCCTGACCTCTAACTGCGACAGTCCTCAGTCACCGAACCTCCCCTGGGCTTTCTCTACACTCACTCCCATGGTGACCTCATTTAGTCCCACAGCTTTAGATGGCATATATACGCTGATGACTCCCAGATTTCTACCCCCTGCCTGGAGGTCCTCCTTAAACACCGGATTTGTAGACTCAACTTTTTCCTCAACAGGTCCATTTCGGTCAAGTACCTCAGACTTAATATGGTCAAAGCTGAGCCACTGATCATCCTCCCACAGACCTATCCCATCCAGTCTTGCCTGGCTTGGTAATTCCAGCTGCTCTGACCAAAAACCTTAGAGATTCACTCTTTCACTCCTCTCTCTCTCTCTCTCTCTCTCTCTCTCTCTCTCTCTCTCTCACACACACACACACACACACACACACACACACACACACACACACACTCCATACCCAACTCAGCAGCAGCAAATCCTACCGGCTCTACTTACAAAACACATACCAAATTCAACTACTGCCTACCACCTCCACTGCTACCATCCTGGTTTCAACCACTATCATCTCTCACCGAAATAAATGAAATTGCCAGTCTGATCTCCCTGCTCCCACTTTTATAACAAAGTCTAAACTCGGCAGCCGGAGCGCTCCAGCTAAAATGTAAGGTAGATTAGGTCAGTCGTCTGCCCAAAACCGTTCAAAGAATCCCCATACAGCCCACTCAGAAGTTAGCCCTCACTCTGCCCTATGAGACTACGAGGATCTCTCCCCTCTCTCTTGAATTTCTGACTTCATCTCCCATGCTTTCCTCTGGCTCATACTGCTTTACTTCAACCTGTTCCTTGTGGTCTCTGGAACACACCAGGCATGATCCTACTTCAGGCCCTTTGTACATGTTTTCCTCTCTGCCTGGAATATTCTTCTAAGACCCCTGCAGAGCTTATTCTCCCAGATCCTTTTTGTCTTTACTCAAGTATCACTTTCTCCAGCCATCCTAAAAAGGCCCCCCCACACCACCAGTCCCTTTTCTTGCTCTGTTTTTGTCCTTAGCACCTATCACCAATACGACACATGCTTTCCTTTTCATATTTGTTATCGATGTCCCCATTAGAACATAAGCTCCATGAGGCAGTTTACAGTCTGCTGCTGAACACTCAGTGACCACAACAGTCCCTCTGTGCATTAGCAGTGCCGTAAATCTGGTGACTGAAATAAGAACGGATATAGCACTGCTCTGGAATAAAGTAAAAATATACGCCAAGTGCAACAGCCTGAAACCCACCAACCTTAGTCATCTTAAAAAAAAAAAAAATCACTCATCCGTGTTGACATTCTAGGACAGGGTATCCTCTTAAAATCCCTACAATAAACTTGAACCTCTTTTTAGCTGCTTAATAGAAAATATGAAACTGGAAAAACTGCCCGTGCACAGAAGTAAAAGACTGCTCTTGTAAAAGCATGAAGGCTACACAGTTGGGACTATGTGCTTATTCACCCGTGCCTCTCACAAAGGTATGCTGTCTGTCCGCGTATGAAGAGTGAGACCTGCTGCCCTACCCATTAGGAGGACATGAACTCGAAGCTGTGCTTCCTTGAAATCAAGAAATTCATTTGTATGGCCTCCAGGAAAGGGCAGGCCATCACCTTCGGTCATGAAACAGTTCACTGTTCCTGTTGATGGTTACTGTTTCATGTAGAGATCAGATGAATAACCACTCATTGAGCATTGACTCTGGGCTAGGCACTGTGCCCAGTCCTCTAGATACATTATCTCATTGAATCCTTCAGGAAACCCCTTTGAGGTGGTACCCTCATTTTACTGATGATAGAACCAGTCTCTGAGAGATCATTTGCCCAAGGTGACACAGCGAAGTAGGGATTTTGATCCAGGTCTAATAGATTTCAAACAGATTATAGATTTAAATAGATTTTAAAGCTATGCTTTCAGCTCTATTGTCTGTGATCCTGATCATACTGGTATAATCTAAGTAGGTGACAGTGATAAACTTTGTGTATGTAGAAAGCCTGGCAGCAATTTTGAGCACTGATCCATCCCATATCCCGAGACATTTTTATAGGTGGAAGAATGTCCTTTAGGTATCGAGTGAGTCCTAGAAGTCTTAGGGGAAAATGAGATAAAATTTTACTTTTTGTCTTGAGGTCAAGTTTAATGTTAAATATTTCATTCCAGTTACTTCAAACGTTCTGAGATAGTTAGCTTAAACACAAAAAAGCATTAGTGATACATTTAAGCTCTAGTACACAAAGTAAACAAACACTACATATTGATTAAAGTCTGAATTTAAAAGAAATCATCTCCCCCAGAAGCACATGACACAACATCAATTTAAAAATGAAAAAGAAAAACTAATAAACTGAAGTCCATTAATACTGAGACTTTTTTTTTTCCCAAAAGTTTGAGAAAACGGACTATACCAAGCAAGGATCCATGCATTTGCCAAGTTGAAACACACAATAAAGACAGATTAATGTCATCTGTCCTTCACAAACAACCTTATGAAAATATAAAAGGCATCAATTTGAAAATCAATGATTAACTATGTAAGTGCTACTTTAAGAAATTGCATCTTCAAGTCACACAGCATTAAAAGGGGTAATTTAAATACCAAATAAAGAGACAATTTGCCTTCTGTATCCACTCAACATTAAGTCAGAAAACAATTATAAAAGTTCCAAGCGGGGCCCTGGGTGGCTCACTCGGTTGAGTGGCTGCCTTCCGCTCAGGTCATGATCTCAGGGTCCTGGGTTCCAGCCCCGTGTGGAGCTCTCTGCTCAGCAGGGAGTCTGCTTCTCCCTCTCCCTCTCACTCTGTGCTCTCTGTCTCTCTCAAATAAATACAATCTTTAAAAAATAATAAAATAAAATAAAAGTTCCAAGAGATTAAACAGATAACATATCTGTGGCACTTTAAAAGATCATATTTCTACATAGATATTGCATCAAGACTTTTATAAAGGGGTAGAATGCTTTTTTTAAAAATATCTTTTCTCTCACACACTATTAAAAAGTTCCAAATGATTTTCAAACATAGAGGAGAAAGCTCAAATACGATGTTAAAAGAATGGCTGCATTAGGTTAATGAAATCAAACTTCACAGGAGCTATATTACAATATAATAAACTTCACATTTTAATATGAAAACTTTAAAAATGTTACTATTTTAAGAATATAAAAGGCATTAAGGTTAGCTAGTAGGATCTTTTGCTGTTAGTTTGCAAGACTGAATAACTATGTGAAATATATATTCATCCGCCCTTTGTCTCATCAGATTCAAATTGATAGACCAACCTAATCAATATGGTAGAGTCTGTACAATCAAACTTTAGATCTGATACACAGTAATTATAATAAATACATCTGAAAACTGAAAAAGCAAAACAAAAACAAAAACCTAGGGCGAACATATACACACCCTGTTCCAACACACTGCACTTGTGCCTAGCTAGCTATTTGGACTACAAACCTCTCACCACTACGACTGATCTTTGGGTGCGTCTCTAACAAGATTAACCGAGCCCGTCTACTTCATCACCTGGAAAGTTATTAACCCCTGAAGTCGCCATCCTGCCAGTCTCTTCCCAGCTTTTCCCAGCAAAGAAAACACCTCAGCTACCATGTTGAAGATGCTCTTTCACACTGTAGCAAAAGTCCCCTCCCATAATGTTTTAAGAACATCCCCAGCATGCATCAGATTATGTTTTTTCTAGGTCATAGGTTCTTATAATTGGGATCCTATCTATAGGTGTTGAAATGAGGAGATCTAGGAGACAATGTTGCTGCCTACACACTTCACATACACTGTGTATGATTATGCACCTATTCCTAATTTTAAGTGATCACAACATGCTTCATTTTTAAATATGAAGCTTTCAAAAGTCAGGAGCTGGCTGTACAGATTTAATCCAAAGTTTACATTTAAGGACTTCTGAGGATAGACCAAGCTAGAAGTGGCAGCTACTGACAAAGCATGATGTTATGATCCAACTTGTTTAGACATCAGGAGAAAGGGAGGAAAACTAAGTTCTGGGAGGTATGTATTTGGAGAGAAATAAAGAGGGTTCAGTGCCAATTTCAATGTCCTAGGCTACTGCTTAAGATGAACTGTTACAGACCCCTGTGGACAGAACCTTGCTGCTAAATTAGAGGGCACATCGTGCCATGGGGCAGACTTGAATTTTGTCTGTAAAGACTATTTCCCAGGTATTTTTTCTCTAGGGGAACACAGTCATGGTTTTAATATAAGTTAATCAAAAATAATTCAAAATAACTTTAAAATTAACTCACAGTTATAATAAATGTATTGTGTCCAAGTGAGAGACAGTCTCTCTCCTGTCATGTTATATATTTATTAATAATAAAGTAATACAAACTGCAGACTGCCAACCATGATTATAAAAAAAAAAAAAAAAAAAAATCTGTGACCAGCATAATACTTCACCTAGTAACAACTTTGTGTAACAGGGAGAATTTTGCAACCATACCTTTTTTTTTTTTTTTTTTTTTTTTGCCACATGACCCACCCTCCACATTTGCTAGAGGAGGAGCCAGTCCAACAGGTTAGTTCTTTGCTAATGTGGTTTCCCAGTACTTTATACTGTTAAAAATTATGCAACAATGTAGTCTTAAACCATTTCTTACAAAATGGCCAAATAAGTCACTACAATTCAGCCACATGGCCACCATGTGAAACTGCATTTTTTTTTTAAAAGCTCACTCTGCTCTTCAGTATTAAATATACCTTTGTAAGTGAGACTAATAAAAGAACTCAAAGACTGATAAATCTGTTGGAAGATTGAAATCCTGTAGCCATTCAGTCAACTCTCAAATATTAGCACTAGTAAAAAGAAGAGCACAGATATTCCAAAGACTGGAGAGAATTCAAAATGTTTTTTTTTTATTCTTAGCATTTCATTATGGCTGTACCTGACATTTTAGAAATTAAAGAATTCTTCACTAAAGAAGGAAGCCATGTGACACTCAATACAAGAAGCCATGGAAAAGTTAATGTCTCCATACTAGGGATGAGGAATACATTCCATTCTGTTCTCTTCACATTCATTTGTTTCCCTGGCCCATGCATGCTTCACTAAGGTGAGTAAGGGAGGGGGATCAGGGAATTAGGTATTTCTGCTTTGAAGTGTATTTTGGGACAGCCAAGGCCCAGCTAGGCCAATCGAAGAGGAGTCTCTGAAGTGTCAAAGACACTTCAAAGAATCTTGTAAACTCGTGAACAAAACTGGACATATGTTTCTGCCAATGTGTTTGGCAACTCCTACTCTTTGCCTTGGTACTTTTCTCTTACATATCTAGAAGGGCTGTAAACCGAGTGCCATAAATGTTTACCTATATTTATAGGGTGTGTGTGTATGTGTGTGCGCGCACGTGCAAGTGTATCTATGCGTGTGGGAGGAGGAGGGGGGAGAGAGAGAGGAAACAGACTCTCTGTGGACAAATAAATCAACTATAGAAACGTGAATACTACTGCCCTCATGATGGCACCACAGTCTATTTCCCCAAAGAAACACTAACCTCACTGATACCTCACCTCTTTTATCAACCATGGGGTAGCGTGCTAAGTAGCTGAATTCAGAGATGGCTAATTCAGGCTTGCTGATGAAAATCTCTGGCCATGTTTAAGATTTTTCTAATGCAGGTTAATAAGTAGACTTTAGCACCAAGCTACACAAGAACATTAAGTCTTGAATTTCTTTACACTTGGAATTCAAAAATAGTTATTAGCACATAAGAACTACTAGATCTTCTGTTTCAAGTTTCTAACCTATTATAATTAAAGCGATTCTCAGAAGACCAGAAATACAAGAGAGGCAACATTGTATCCAGGGTTTTGGTCTTGGTTCAGCAGCTTGCTGAACTGTAAGACCTGGAACAAATTAAATAACCTCTTGTCTGTTTCCTCATCTGTAAAATGAGAAAACTGGATTCTTATTTTAAGATAGCACAGGCCTGTAAAAGTTTTAAAAGCAAAGGATGGTGAGGGGAATGACACAGCTGCCTTGGGGGGTGGGGGGCAGGTATGGACATTAAAAAAAAAAAAAAAACCCTATCATTTGCCATCACCATCATTTCCTAAAATACAGAATGTATTTAATGCCCCCAAATTAGATGGACAGATCTTATAATAACAAGCAATCATTTAAATGGGAAGAGTTTAATCTTAAAAAATGCACGGTCTGTTGTCCTTACTTTCCTCACCTCACCCTGGACGGACCACTAAAAACTCCTCACTGACCAGCACTGGTCTAAAAATCAATGTTTGGGAAACACTGGACTGGGTAATTTTCAAGGTCCAAGACTCAAACTCTAGGACTCTAATTTTATGTGTGCTGTTGTGTTTCTTTTATTCCATGCTATGGTCTAGAGTAGATGCTTCGGTGAAAGACAGGGCTAATACCTAAAATTCTGCAAATCAGAAATATATTTAAATCAGTTTTGTGAACTAGTAACTAGAACAAGCTTCAATTTATTAGGGAGAGTATCCACTACTACAGACTTCATGCCATCAAGAATAACCTCCTTACAGATTAGAAAATTGAAGCAAAAGGAAGCAAAATAGCTTGCCAAAGACTCGAAGCCTGTAAGCCTCAACAGTCAGAACTGGAACTCCAATCTGTGACTCCATTTTTTGGTAATTGCTTAAGGAAAAATATTTTACTTAGATTTCAACTATCACTTCCCCTTTTAGAAATGAGTGGTGATGGTTTAAATTTTAGAAGCTGTACAGGGTAAAAAGTTTTCCCATTTTACTTTTCCAAATAATACCCTTTAACACAAACATGGAGATTGGCAGGTTTTTTCCACTACAAAAAGAGTCAAGATGCCTGTTAGTATGCTTAAAACTTAATTTCCTCCAAAAGCTGATAAAACTACAAATTTAGAATTTTCAAAGAATACTTACAGATTTCCTTTTTCTCTTAAGAAGAACACGTATATCTTTTGTGATTTCAATCTGTAATAAAAAACAACATTTATGGGTACAGTAACATAAGAAAAGAACCCCTTTTAAAAACACTCAAGTGTTGTTTCACATCACCTGTGCCCCTTAGTTCATGATGAGCCAGGTATCAAAAGGAAAACAAGAAATGATTAGGGATGATCGTCTGGCTAATGTAGGATTGCAGAAAAGTAACTGAGCCTAACTAAGAAACAGCAGTCTAAACTGTGGGAAAATGGCAAGATGAAAAAATGGGCAGAGGAACTAAATAGTCATTTCTCCAAAGAGGACATCCAGATGGCCAATAGGCACATGAAAAGGTACTGAACATCAGGAAAATGCAAATCAAAACCACAATGAGATATCACCTCACACTTGTTAGGATGGCTATCATCAAAAAGACCAGGGATAACAAGCGTAGGCGAGTATGTGGAGAAAAGGGAAGGTCTGTGCAATGTTGGTGGGAATGTAATTGGTGCAGCCACTCTGGAAAACAGTATGGAGGTTGGGTAAAAAATTAAAAATATAACGATCACATGATCCAGCAATCTCACTTCTGGATATACAGCCAAAGGAAATGAAAACAGGATATCAAAAAGAGATCTGCACTCCCATGTTTACTGCAGCATTATTCACAATAGCCAAGATAAGGAAACAACTTAAGTGTCCACCAATGGATGAATGGATGAAGCAAATATGGTATGTACATACAATGGAATATACTCATAGTCATGAGAAAGAAGGAAAGCCTGCCATTTGCAACAACATGGATGGACCTTGAGGATATGCTTTGTGAGATGAGCCAGGCAGAGAAAGACAAATGTTGCATGATGTCACTCATTTGTACAATCTAAAAATGCCAAACTCACAGGAACAGAGTAGAATGGTGGTTATCAGGGCCTGGAGGGGAGACCAGGGGAGACACTGTTAAAGGGTACAAACTTACAACTAGAAGATGAGTAAGTTCTGGAGATCTGATGCACAGCACAGTGATCACAGTCAACAACGCTGTGTCATATACTTCAGAACTGCTAAGAAACTAGATCTTAAATGTTCTCACCACAAAAAAAGAAATGATAATTATGTGATGCCAACAGAGGTGTTAGCTAAAGCTAAGGTGGTAATTGTAACAATATATAAATGTATCAAATCAACATGTTGTGCACCTTGCACAATATTATACATCAATTATATCTCAATAAAAAATTTTAAAGTAAAATGAAAAGAAAATGGCAAGAAGCAAGAGTCATGCTGTTAAAAGTCTTATTTGTACCTCTTGTCCTCCCCCCCACCCCCAATCAGGACAGGAGTCAAGTTCAGGGATAAAGTCTGACCACAGAAAACTAGTCAATCTACCCAGATATCCCCACCACAAGTGCCTGCAGGTGCCTACCGATTTTCTCATCAAAACCCAAAATGAATAATTTCCTTTAAACAGTGCAAGATTCTTTCCAAATCAAAATACTGCACTGCTCTAGTAAAAAACCTAGAGATATTTTCATCTTCCTTCAATGAATATACAGATCAGTTTTATGATGCTCTTGAAGATATATATATGCTATGAAGGTTTACGGTCAGTTTACAGCTGAGGAATAACCTATTTTGTACAGTGCAGGAGAAAACGACTTATCATCTGAATACTCAGAATAGTAAAATAAGGCCCTTCCGTAATTTGACATCACTTACTTACATTCCAGCACTGCAGGGGTGTCCTGGGCACGATTAAGATTTTGAAGAAGAAATGAAGTCTTAGCTCCATGCAGTAGTACTCAGTACTACTTGCATGGGACTATGAGAAAAACCCTTCGAACACTTTTTTAAAAAAAATCTAGACACTCCAATGGAAGCCGCAAACATCCATATGACTAATGACCACACTAACTACTTGGTAAATGAAACAGTTCATTTTCTCTTTTGCTACCAACAGAACAATGAAGGAAAGAATGATTTATACCCAGGCCTATCACTAACAGAGCATGCCTTTTGTTTTGTTTCACGGAACTACTTCTCCACTTCAAGTGAATATCCACAATCTACTTTTGGGGAGGGTGCGCTGGGGACAGTATCAGTACATGGTGAACACATGGTTAAGACTACTTATAAACAGAAGGCATGCTACTTAACATTTTCTTATTTTTCTCCCACAGGGCTAACATTTGATATTAACATAAGGAAAGTAAATCTCTGCATATACATACTCAAAGTCCAAAGAGCTCAAAAAGAGAATGTTGGGGAAGAAAAACTTCATATTTCTAAGTACAAATGGATAGATTTCCCCCAACAGATTAACTCAGGTAACTGATAAACAACAAAGACCAACTTTCTACAAAATCATTTAAAGACCTATGGGTGGCAGGGGGGGAATACAAAACTATCCACTAGCTTGCTTAATTTGGAAAATAATTTTATCCGTAAATATTTGTAAAGGACAGTTTACACTTGGTCGTTGGTACTATAGAGGGAGAAGATGGAGAGGAGAATCAAGTGTCAGAGAATTCTCTCAGCTGAATGAGAGCCTCAGCTTCAACCTTCTACTCATTTCCAGTCTCACAGTCCTCCATCAATCATGCAAGACAAAGCAACTCTAGGAGGTTCTTAAATACAAGAGACAGACATGATTTTTTTTCAGCACCTGTACCTTTAATGGACATTTATTTCATCGTTTAAAAAAGAAAACAAAAAAAGCAACTGATGCCCAGCAGATAGAGGAGAACTAAATCACATTTCCTAATCTAATTTTTTTCTACACAATGGAAAAACCGACCTTGAACTTAACTTCTCCCCTACCCTCCCCCCTAAAAAAATAGCACCCTGCTCTTAAAGTTATTCTATTAAAATAAATTGAAGAAATAATTTCATATAAAAGAACTAAGCAGATGATCACCGCACAGCTTCCATTTACAAATGACTGGGACTAGGGATGATCTGGCTGAAATCAGAATGCAAATTTGGGACACACTTTTCACTTTCACATGTATATGCAATTTTTTGTTAGCACAAGGAAGTTGGAAATCCTTTGCAAGGCAAATTTTTAACAGACTGAAGCATATAATATAGTTTGTTTCTACTTAATGATCACCTGGTGGCATGAAAAAAAGAGAATACAGCATCCAGAGATTATCGTCTTTCAATTAGGAAATGAGGCAGCCCTGAGAAAGCCTTACTCATCGAATACCATGAAGCAAAACGGTGTCCAGGCAGCTAACAGGACGGTGATTAAGGAAAAAGCAACCACAAATACGAGGCAGGGCTGTTCAACTTCAGACAACCCTCATATTTTCAGACAGACCTCAAAACAAACCATTAATGTGTTTAGTTTTTGCCCTCTTGCAAATAAGTTAGTCTGCTAACCAATATTTTGAAAACATTCTTCCAAAGTAAAGTCAATACTCAACTTGTGATAACATCTGTTGGAAATGTTTAAAGCACGATCAATCTTCCTCCTGTAATTAATGTCTCAAGGACCAAGCTTAGTACGTTTAAAAGAGAATGTTTCAAAAAGAGTGGGAAATATTCACAAAGTCCTGAGTATTTAGTGTGCAAATCTAAAAGTAAATTCTGGCAAGTCCCTCATAGAACAATCTCCTCAGCAATGGTCTTTTATAGGTCTTGCTTCAGATAGATGCATGTAGGTCATGTATTCGCTAATGGATAAAAACTGCCATAACTATAACACAGTTCAAAGGTTAGAAATGTTGAAATCAAGAAACAACACAGGTGGGCGCCTGGGTGGCTCAGTTGTTAAGTGTCTGCCTTCAGCTCAGGTCATGATCCCAGGATCCTGGGATCGAGTCCCACATCGGGCTCCCTGCTCAGCGTGAAGCCTGCTTCTCCCTCCCCCACTCCCCCTGCTTGTGTTCCCTCTCTCGCTGTGTCTCTCTCTGTCAAATAAATAGAATCTTAAAAAAAAAAAAAAAGAAACAACACAGGTACAAAACAGTATGTATGACTCCATTATATACACATATATTTGAGTGGGTACATTCATAGAAAAATTAGCAAGATATGCACCAAATATTAATGCTAGCTATTGCTGTGTGGTAGGATTACAGGTGAATTTTACATTTTAATATTTTTGTTTTGTTTTAATGTTTTATATACTTTTGTATTCTTTCTGATTTCAATAGCTTCCAAAATTTCCATAAATATTATTTTAAAATGATTTTTAAAAAGTCATAAAGAAGAAGAAAATTACATTTAAAACAGGCTTACGTGACTATCATAAGCCAATCAAACTACTAGAGGGTACTGCTCAGAATCTAAGCTATAGTAGAATCTTTTCCCCTTAAGAATATATAAAGTAGGAGTGGTTCAAGAGTCTTAAATGTTTCATAGGCTTGTAGGTCACTTGATTCAAAAACATTAAAATGTATTAAACAAATATTATAACCTAAATAATAAAACTAACCAAAATCTATCATGTAATAGTGTGAAAAGTATGGAGATGATTTTAGGCTGTCATAGACTAGAATGTTGATTCATGGAAAAGTTAGGTAACCTAAAACAAAATGTGTTTTAAAAATATTCATGATATCTCAATAAAGTGTTTAAAAAAAACCACAAACATGACAAAATATAAAATACAAAGTGAAAGTATCTTTTTTATTCAATCCTCCAGAAATAACAGCTTTTAATAGTATGGTAGGTGCCCTTGGAGATGTTTTTGTAAGCAGAGTCTAATACACATGTGCACACGTGCACACACACACAATTTTTAATAAAAAGTGAATCATACTATCTATACAGGTTTGCAACTTTTTAAAAAAAATATGACTCTCTTACATGTCTTTCCATGCCAGAATACATAGCTCTACCTAATACTCTTAAACAGTTAGGGGCGCCAGGGTGGCTCTGGATTAAGCGGTTAAGCACCTGCCTTCGGCTCAGGTCATGATCCAGGGGTCCTGGGACTGAGCCTGGCATTGGGATCTCTGCTCAGTGGGGAGTCAGTTTCTCCCTCTGCCCTCCCCTCTGCCCCTTCTCTCTGGGGGTGCTCTCTCTCTGGCTCTCTCTCTCAAATAAATAAAATCTTTAAAAAAATACTCAGTTATATGGTATTCCAGCAGTGAATATCCTTAACAATATATTTATGCCAGTGTGTCTATAGGATATATTTCTAGTAGAAGTGCTGGGTCAAAAGGGTGTGTGACCATTTTAGGTTTTAGTCTATTAAAATTGCCCTCCAGGTCTAGAAGCAGAGATACTCAGTAGCAGTCAGTGATCATCATATCCAGCACCCAGATCTTGGGTTTCCAATTACCATTCTCTAGTAAAAGGAGCCAGGGCCCTTTAGAGAAGTAGTTGATTCCAGAGCCAGCGCAGGAAAAATGCCAGCTGAGCCTGGTATCTTCTGGTGCCAGAAAGTAAGGAAGTGTTTAAAAAAAAAAAAAAAAAAAGATGGGGATATGCCAAAGGGACACAGGGGCCAACCCAAAAGAGCTCCCAATGGTCAAAGCTGGAACAATTTGAACAACAATGTAAGTGATAGTATTAGATTATATCCAAAAGAATAAAAGAAATATCCATGAGTCCATACTAATACAAATAAATGATTGACCAAATAAATAAGTACAGGAGGGAGAAGAGACAAAAATTCCTTATACAAAACTTCTAATTAATAAATGTGGAAGGAATAAAGGAAATAGAAAATCTCCATTAGAACACTACAGTAAGGGCACCTGGGTGGCTCAGTTGGTTAAGCGTCTGCCTTCAGCTCAGGTCATGATCCAGGGTCCTGGGACAGAGCCCCACACCGGGCTCCCTGCTCAGCGGGGAGTCTGCTTCTCCTTCTCCCTCTGCCCCTCCCCCCTGCTCATTCTCTGTCTCTTTCTCAAATAAATAAATAAAATCTTAAAAA
This sequence comes from Neomonachus schauinslandi, assembly GCF_002201575.2. NCBI lineage: Eukaryota > Metazoa > Chordata > Mammalia > Carnivora > Phocidae > Neomonachus > Neomonachus schauinslandi. The sequence goes on along the minus strand of NC_058419.1, from coordinate 38,326,133 downwards.
TAAAAAAAGAACACTACAGTAATAATTGGCTACAGGCAAAATCCACTGGTGGATGCTAACACTGGTGAGTGAAAGTTTAAAGTTGAAATCGGATATATGCATGGTCTCAAAGTATCACCTCCAAAAATGTATTAATACAATATAATAAAGTATTTTTAATACCTATTAACTCCAAGAGAAAAATGACTACTGTCGAGAAACACAGTTGAGATCACCTTCACCAACGACAGGGCACATCAACATCACATACCCCCGACAGGACACACTGACAAGAGCACAACATAGCTTCTGTGGTGTTCTTGCCCAAATTACATCATCTCGAGCTACGAAGAAAGACCATTAGGCAAACCCAAATTAGGGGCATTCTATAAAGTACCGAGTATTCTTCAAAGTTGTTAAGGTCGTGAAAGACAAAGACTGAGGAATTGTCATGGAAGAGACTAAGGAGAGGTAGAGAGTCTCGTGCTACACGAAATCAGTCAGTCAGACAAAGACGAATAGTGTATGATTTCACTTATATGTGTAATTTCAGAAACAAACAAGCAAAGGGAGAGAAACAGAGAGACCAACCAAGAAACAGACTTTTAACTCTAGAGAACAAACTGATGGTTACCAGAGGGGAAGCGGGTGGGGCGCTGGGTGAAATAGGTGATGGGGATTAAGGAGGGCACTTGTGATGAGCACCAGGTGATGAATGGAAGTGTTATATTACTATATTGTACACCTGAAACTAATATAACACTGTATGTTAACTGGAATCAAAATAAAAAATTAAAGTGTAAAAAAAAAAAGAGACTAAAGAGACATGATAACTAAATGTAATGTGAGAGCCTCGATTAGATCCTGGAACAGAAAAAAGATGTTAGTAGAAACACTGATTAAATTTGAATAAAGTCTGTAGTTTAGTTAATAGTATTATGCCAATATTAATTTCTTAGTTTTAATTAATTGTACTATAATTATGTAAAATGTTAACACTAGGGGGCGGTAGGTGAAGGGTCCATGGATATAATGTACTATTCTTGCAACTCTTTTGCAAAAGTCTAAAATTTATTCCCATCCTCCCCAAATTTTAATGCCCTCTAAAAGAGAATATACCATTTCACATTCCCACCAAAATTAATATGCCCATTTCAGGGTGCCTGGGTGGCTCAGTCAGTTGGGTGAGTGATTTCAGCTCAGGGCATGATCTCAGGGTCCTGGGGAGTCAGCTTGAAGATTATCTCACTTCCCCTCCCTCCTCCCTCCCCATGCACTTATGTGTGCTCTCTCTCAAATAAACAAATCTTTAAAAAAAATATGCCCATATCTCCACATCCCCTCCAACACTGAATTGAATTCTGTTCAACAGGTACCAAAAACACTTTTTTGATAATTTTCAATGAATATATTAAAATGTTTCACTATATCTAAATTTCTTATATGAATGAAGATGAATCCAGTCCTTTGCCCATTTTTTCACTTCATTAATCATATTTTCTTGGTGATTCATAAAAGCCCTTTTTATATTAAGGAAATAAACCCTTTGTCTGACATACTACAAATATTGTTCCCAGTATAGCTCTTCTCGTTTTGGGTGCTTTGGACCAAATATTGGTTTTTATGTTTTAAGTAATAACATGTATCAGTAGTCTCCTTTGTGGCTTCTGGGTCATTTTCCCTCCTCAAGATTATAAAAACTTCTCCCTCATATTTCCTGGAAGCGTGATTACCAAGTCGAAGATAGACTGGGGCATGGTGGGAAGGGTGGGAAAGGAAACTCTTGATACATACCTATAAAATAACTTTCCAGAAAGGCTGGACCTATTTATACTCCCATCAGCAGCATTAAATATTTTACTATAAAATAAATTTTTAATTTACTGAGAAAAACATCTACCATACCTATATTCTACCCAAAAGAAACCATTTAACACCTTGAAAAAAAAACTATGTCACAGTGACATCCTCTGAAATTATCCTGTGTCAAAGACTTTATTCATGCCCTTCTTTCTATCCAGAATTCTGCTCAAAAGCCACCTTTTCTGGGATATCTTCACTGATACCCTGAGCTAACATTTCTTGTCTTCTTTTGAACTTTTATAGCTCTTCACTAACAGCTTGAAACCTGTATTACATTACCCAAATGGGTATCATCTCTTTGCCTCCCACTCAGGTGACAAGAAGGATTTGGAAGGGAGGGCATTTCAGAAGTTAACTGTATTATTTATGAATTTATCTTAATCACTTACCTAAACAGTAAGTTCATTCAGGAAAAGGACTGCATCCTATTATCTCTGTATCCCACTTCGGCTTAGAAATAGCATCAAATATTTGTTGGAATGGATAAAAGAAATAATCTAACACTTGTCAGAGAATACAGCTGGTTAAAGTCATTATTTTTTCCTTCACAATATCAGCCTTCACTTTATCTGTGACCGTTTATTTATTGATAAATAAATTGAACTATAGTTGACAAAGTGTTATATGAGTTTCAGGTGTGCAACATAGTAGTTCGACAATTCTATACTATTTTTAAGCTAGAATTTGTTTACATAATCGTCTTCAGCAGATATTTGAGGGAAATACTTATAACAAAAAATTACCATTATATTTTAGAATGATGATAATCAATGTTAGCCAAACAGAAAGTCCTTTGTTCTACTCATAACTCAAAAATTATTCTTTAAGATTTTATTTATTTATTTGACAGAGAGAGACACAGCGAGAGAGGGAACACAAGCAGGGTGAGTGGGAGAGGGAGAAGCAGGCCTCCCACCGAGCAGGGAGTTTGACGCGGGGCTCGATCCCAGGACCCTGGGATCATGACCTGAGCCGAAGGCAGACGCTTAATGACTGAGCCACCCAGGTGCCCCTCAAAAATTATTCTTGTCAGTAGTGGAAGAACATATCACTTGCATATCCATGACAACAATGGATATTTCTTCGCATAGTTAAATCTGCAGTATTCTGGGGTAATTTCTTTGTTTTGCTTTCTCAGTTTTGAAGCATTGCTTACGTATTATATGCTACACCCATTGTCTTTACCCAAGCTCGAAGACAGAGTCTAGTTTCAATGCCAAGAGAAATACTCCCAACTCTAGAATTACGTTACCACCCATTTTGTTATACAAACTCTCCCCCTATAATTAGTATCTTTACACACACACACACACACACACACACATTTAGTTTTACCATTAGTATGGTAAATTACATATGTATACATATTATACACACACATATATGTAAATTCTGTATATAAAAATAACAAGTACCTAACCTACAATGTAAGTACGAGGCTTCACTTGGGACAGGAAAATAAACTAGATGTACATAAATTCCACTCCTTACTTATAAAGTTGTACACTTTCATTTTTTTTTTAAAGATTTTGTTTATTTGACAGAGAGAGACACAGCGAGAGAGGCAACACAAGCAGGGGGAGTGGGAGTGGGAGCGGGAGAAGCAGGCTTCACGCTGAGCGGGGAGCCTGATGTGGGGCTCGATCCCAGGACCCTGAGCTGAAGGCAGACGCTTAACGACTGAGCCACCCAGGCGCCCCTAAAGTTGTACACTTACACTTTCAGAGCCAAAATAGGCTTTAGGATGGGAGTAGTGAACTAGTCTCTAAAAAGAAATTCTTCTTTCTCTCTCCCCTCCCAATGACCATAGGAGCTAAAATAGGGTCTACTTTCTAGAACACTAGGAAAACATCTGCTTCCCTATACAGAATTAAAAAGTCTTTGTAATCAGTATTGATTAGTTTTACTCTTAAGATGAATATGAGAATATCAGAAAACAGGGGCGCCTGGCTGGCTTAGTCAGAAGAGCCTGCAACTCTTGATCTCAGGGTCGTGAGTTCAAGCTCCACACTTGGTGTAGAGATTACTAAAAAGAACTAATCTTTAAAACAAAGAATATTGGAAAACAGCAAAAAAAAGTGCACTGTTCTATCCTTTCTCATACCTAGGATTAAATTAACAACAGCATCAAGAGGGAAAATTCTCTTTAAAAGTTCTTGATATGTCAATCACATTTAAATAAGAATTTTTTTAAGTCACAAACATCAATAAATCCCACTTGTAAGGCCTGCCTAAGGTATAGCTTTGCCATTATGAAACACCCACTGGGAGGAAGAAAGTTTTAATAGATGAAAATTGCTGTCACACTGGTAATTCTTGACTTGGGACCAACAATCTTACAACACCAATTCTTAAACATTTTGGCCAAATAGGTTGCATCATATCAAACACTGGACTTACCAAATGTCTTCCTTCCAAGTTTACTCAAGAAATGTATTGATACATGGATGATTCTGAATTTATAAGGCTTTCATTCAAATACCAAGGACCTGAAGAATACTTGAACAGAGTGCTTGTTACCTTAAGAAAGTACGGGGGTGCCTGGGTGGCTCAGTCGTTGAGTGTCTTCCTTTGGCTCGGGTCATGATCCTGGTGTCCTGGGATCGAGCCCCGCCATCGGGCTCCCTACTTGGCGGGAGGCCTGCTTCTCCCTCTCCCACTCCCCCTGCTTGTGTTCTTGTTATCACTATCTCTCTCTCTCTGTCAAATAAATAAATAAAATCTTAAAATAAAAAAAAAAAGTACACCTGTGTGACAACCAAAACTTTCCAAAATCCGCATGTTTTTTGCCAGAGGTCACATTTTGTTTTTAAAGACAACAAAAGCATAAGTCTTAATAAATGCACAGAAAAGCCTAAGTTAGAGACAATAAGCACTCATGGAGCAATAATTTTAGGAGGAAAAAACTAGCACTTACCCCTCAAGTTGAGGTTGATAAACTGCTTGAGAAAGAAAAAATATATTTTTAGAAACACAGACTCTTGGAGCTAAAACATGGCCTGTTTCGATGGTTCTCGGAGTATCCAGGGCCACCAGTTCCTTGCAGTACTGCGGTGAATATTACATTCCCACCTTCATTTACCAGGAATAATTTTTATTTTACTAGAACAGCAATGCGTGGAAGTTCCAGCAAAAGGAGTGCCAATTAAGAATCAAGAAATTACTCAGTGCTGCCAAATATACACAAAAAGGCACTTTATAAACTGTTGACAGAAGTGTAAATTGGTACAAGTCTCATAGGAAGCAATTTGGCGATATGCATCAAGACTTCTTATGTCATACCTCCCCACCTAATAATTTCATTTTCTACTTCTAGGAATATCCTAAGGAACTAATCAGAGACGAACACACACACAAAAATATAGATAAGAGTCATCACTGTTATAAAGAGAACAGAAAACCTAGAACAAATTTCAAATGCCCAAATGGAGATTGATGAAATAATGATGCATCCATATGATCAAATGCTACACAGTCATCAAATGCAGCACTGCCAAAGAATATTCAAGGATATGAGAAAATGTTCAAGATATGCAGAGCTTAATTGGCTTGAGAGGCAACTTAAAGAACAATAGCAACTTCCTCAGATATATGCAGGCTACGGGCTGAAATGTTAACCCCTAGGCTGGAGAATTATCGGTGATTTTTAGTTTTATCCCTATATTTTTCCTACACTTCCTGAAACTGCTGCAGTGACCATATTAGTTTCATCGTTTAATAAATGAGTAGGAAAAATAGCATCAGTTTTTCAGTTGATACTAGTGTGTCTGTGTTTGTGGGTGTGGATAAGTGACAATGAATATGGCCCCTAAGGTATCTGACGCTACTCAAGTGACAAAGGGACACTGTAAAAGGAGCCAAAAGTTGACTTCAACGTACTACACAAAGATTAGACACTTCTGTTTCTAAACTAGTCTCAAAGTAAAAGAAACTTCTTTTGCTCATGCAATATAATCTAGCGGGGCGCCTGGGTGGCTTAGTCAGTGAAGCATCTGCCTTCGGCTCAGGTCATGATCCCGGGGTCCTGGGATTGAGCCCCACATCGGGCTCCCTGCTCAGCTGGGAGCCTGCTTCTCCCTCTCCCTCTGCCTCTGCTGCTTCCCCTGCTTGTGCTCTCTCTCTTCGACAAATAAAAATCTTTAAAAATAATCCATGAAGCAAAATAAAAGTTTCTTTTTTCTTGCTATAAATACAATGTTAAAAGTTTCCTAAAGCTAACTGTCCCTGTGGTCCCCTATGCCAAAATGTGACTAAGAAAAATTGACTACTTTTGGCAAGTGAATAGAGGATATCAAAAAGCCAGACAATCGTGAGGGGTTCCACACGGACTAAAATACAAATAATTTCTTTAAAGCCCAGAATTCCGCTCACTTACCCTATTACAACAAACAGGAACTCAAGTGTCAGATGATATCTGCATAAGATTTAATAGGCACCTCAGACTCACCAACTCTTCTGCCCCACAAGGAAAAGGTTTTTCATCTGACCAGAATCAGCACCCTAGGGGGAATCAAGGCCTTCCCTCAGAGAAAGTGTCACAAGCAAAAGGCACCTAATGGGTATCATCTCTTTGCCTTCCACTCAGGTGATAAGAAGGATTTTGAAGGGAGGGCATTTCAGAGGTTAATTCTCCATCAATATCCACTTGTTTACAACCTCAACTCTGGGACCAACTACTCTGAACTTCAGAGTATATCACCTTACCTAAGACTATCTTGCTTCAGACATTCCAATCAACGGTGATATCACATTACAAAAGTGTACTAGCTTCAAAAAGGAGTAGGCAGGAAAGGTTAAATCATTTCTTTCCCTCAAAGTCTTCATTTCAAAATGTTTTGGGATGTGAGGGCGATCTGGCTGCGACATCTGTCACCCCATTGATCGCCAGGGTTGATTCGGCTGATCTGGCTGGCTAGGCGGGTGTCCCCTTCCTCCCTCACCGCTCCATGTGTGTCCCTCCCGAAGCTGCGCGCTCGGTTGAAGAGGACGACCTTCCCCGATAGAGGAGGACCGTTCTTCGGTCAAGGGTATACGAGTAGCTGCGCTCCCCTGCTAGAACCTCCGAACAAGCTCTCAAAATGTTTTGGATAACAGTAAAGTATCTTTTTTTTTTTAAGATTTTATGTATTTATTCATGAGAGACAGAGAGAGAGAGAGAGAGGCAGAGGGAGAAGCAGGCTCCCAAGGAGCAGGGAGCCCGATGCGGGACTCGATCCCAGGACCCTGGGATCATGACCTGAGCCGAAGGCAGATGCTTAACCATCTGAGCCACCCAGGCGCCCAACAGTAAAGTATCATTAAGTAATCTTACTTCCTGTAAGGCCCCAGACAGCTATGAGCGTGTCCTGTAATAACCTCGAAAGGGCCTAGCAGCACAGAGTTCACAATACTAAAAATTATCCAAAGAATACAGCTGATTGATATACAGACAATTCTTGAAAATTAATGTTTTTACTCCAAAGTCAAGGGAAATTGATCTGTGGCTGCTGGTTAATTCAACTGGGTTGAGCCAGTGCCTCTGAAGCTAAGCTCACAAATTTGTATGAACTGGTTAAAATGATGATGATCACACTTGCCAGTTTGCCAAAGTCTGTCCCCTGGTTTACCTGTTGGCCCAGTAATTATTGTCAGAGTCCCCACCCCCCCCTTTTTTTGGCAAAACATCCCTAGTGATGACTCTAGTGATAACCCTAACTCTGTCCCACAAAAGAAAAAGGCAAGAATGTATGTCTACATCAGCAAAGCTAACCTTCACTCCTGGAGAAAAATACTAACTCTCGACTGAATCCACTGTCACATGCAAATGGGTAAGTAAATGAAAGTACCAGCTTTGTGCTATTAAACATACAAACACACACACACACAATTCTTTATTCCAAGTGTTTCAACAATGCAAAATTATGACAACTTTAGTTTACATACAACTGAATCTTTATAATCCAACTTCCAAAATCTAGACTAAGACCTTAATTGAGGGGCGTCTGGATGGCTCAGTAGTTTAAGCGTCAGACTCTTGGTTTCAGCTCAGGTCATGATCCTATGGGTCTTGACATGGAGCCCAGCAGGGAGTCTGCTTAAAGATTCTTTCCTTCTACCCCTTCCCCTACTCGAGCAACTCTCTCTCTAAAATAAATAAATAAAACCTTTTAAAAAAACCTTAATTGATAAATTCAAACTGAAGTCAATTCCTCAACTTACAAAACACATACATGTATTTTAAGTGCATAAAAGGATAAATCAGATCCACCGTAAGAAAATATCTCCATTTATAGGTCCTTAATTTATACAACTTTTAAAGACTGTCATCCTATTTAAGAAGTTGTGTTTCCCTGGGGCGCCTAGGTGGCTCAGTTGGTTAAGTGACCGACTCTTGATTTCATCTCAGGTCATGATCTCAGGGTCATGAGACTGAGCCCAGCATCAGGCTCCATGCTCAGTGTGGAGTTGGCCTGAGATTCTCTTCTCCCTCTTCCTCTGCCCCTCCCCCCACTTGCATGCACATGCACTCTCTAAATAAATAAATAAATTTTTTAAAGAAGTTGTATTTACCCTTTAACTAACTTAAAGGTCAGAGAGAAAGATATTGCCAAATTAACTTTAGCAATCAGGCAAAAATTCTAGCCTTGCAGGGAATACATATTACTCATTTTTTTACAAAAAAAAAAAAATACAACTAACTGTAACTTCCCATCTATGATTTTCTGGAAAATACGGGTTAGCAACCTTAGAGTTGCATATCAAATGAAGTATCTGATTTCCAGTCAATGATAAAAGACCAAAGCAAACTGGAGAGTTTCTGGGCTACCCCAGATGCTGTAAGCTTAAGGAATTTTTCACATATTTATAAGCTCTAGCTCTTGGAATAGTCTGTGTCTAGTACAGCCTAACATTCAGTTTACTAAGAAAAACTGTATTTAACTTGGCCAATTCGAAGAAAAGACCACAGATTAACAGGATAAGGTCCTATGCTTCATCGAAGGCTAAAGAAATAGACAATGAAGCTCCAATATAATACAGTGCCCTGCTGAGAGGCAGTCTACCATGGTAGTTAGGAGCCAAAATGCTGGAGCCAGATGGCCTGGGTCCAGCTCTTGGCTGTGCCCCTTACTAGCGTTGGGTGACCTCAGGCAAGTTATTTAACCTCTTTACCTCATTTGCCACAACTCTAAAATGCAGGGAATACTATATTACTCCCTGTTGAGAGGACTTTTGTGAGGCTTAAATCAAGCTGATCTCAGGGCTCTAGTCATTATAAACCTCTTTTAGTTTCTCAAAAGCACCAAGCTTAATCTCTCACCTCTGAGTCTAGCCCAGGCTTTTCCTTCTGCCAAGAACATTCTCTTCTCCCTTTCCCTGGCTTCCTTTACGTCTTAGTTAAAATGGCACTTCTAAAGAGTCTTCCTTGACCTCCCCACGTTACGTCAGGTGCCTCTGCTTTTTGCTCTGTGGGCACCCATATAGCACGGCACTTAAACTCGTTCAAGTTGCTGTTCCCTTGCTGGGCTGGTAAGCTCCTTACAGGCAGAGGCCATGTCTGTCTTGATTCCCAGTATAATCCCCAGAACAGAGCACAGTACAGGGACATTGTAGGTGCTTACCAAACAGTTTCTGAACAAACATGGAATGAATTAACCAGTCATACTAAGCATAAAGGAAACCAAAAAGTGATTTCCAAGTTAAATCTTTCCCTCTGAGTTAGACGTGTATGCCTCTTCCGATCTGAGCTATATAAAAGTGCTTCCCTCTCCTATAACTGAGAAACTTGAAATTAAACATGACAAATGCCATGTTCTGACAGAATACAAACTCGATGCCCTTTTGGGGTAGGAATCATGACTTCATAAGCAGAGCAAATAACAGTCTGTTCAGTGTGTTACTTATCATTTCATGTCTCATGTTCTAAAGCCTTTATTTAAATAAGGATTATCACAGCAAAATTACATGGCTAGTGTATCTCCCTGAATATTATCAGCTGGGCTAAACGAAAGCCATAAGTGCCCTGGCATAGGTGGAGGGAAGACAAGGAAGGGGAGATAATGAACACGGAAGTGCATGAAAGAAAGGGGGGAAAAATGAAAGTATTTGATATGCTGGAGAGTGGGAGAGCTACATCAGCCGCTCCTCTATAAGGGACCACTGGGTGGCGCCAGTAGCCCTGGCTATCCGATACAGGTATCCATACGGGTATGGAACCAGGAGAGCAAGCCATCGGGCTATCTTGCATACAGCCTGGGTTGAATGTTCAGAAGTCTATTTTCCTTATACAGATGGGCAGATACAATTCACTGGAGTGCAAGTTCTCTGCATATGTCACCAACACAGGCATACGTCCTAAGGATCCTGTTTATCCGCGACACCTAGAAGGGGAGTTTGTCAACATTTTTGCCTGACAAAATGTTGGTGTCAGCTCACCATTCCAAATGGAGAGATACTCAGTAGAGTGAGAGGCCAGGGATTCTCAGTGGAATAAGAATGGCGGGGTAAGAGATCAGAATAATCGAGACAGCTTTTTCAAACTAGTAAGATGACCCATACAAAATTGCCAATATAGTCAAAAACCTGCTACATGCCAGCAAACAGCAATTTCAAATGGTTCAACCTAATACACAGGTATTTGGAATCACTGGCTTAATGATCCATTGTTACTGAGAAGAGTGTGTCATACTTCTCAGGTTTATGGCGGGGGCAGGGTGAGAACACATGCATAGTTTGGCCTTAGGTCATGAAGAATTAACTAAGCTCAGGAATGGAAACAATAAAATGTCTTAAGGGCAGGGAACAGATTAAACTATGTTAAAAACATCAGCCGAGGGAAGATGTACACACAAAAAATGCTATATTAAGTGTAAAAAAACCCAAATTATAAAACAGTATATAAAACACATTTTTGTGACCTGTCTTTTAGGAAAATCCAAATAGGTTTTTTTTTTTTTTTTTTTTTTTGAGGTGGGGAACAGATTTCTATTCCCTATAGAAAAAAATATGGAAGGATGTGTACTAAAAATATCAGTAGCTGGCTCTGAGTAGGGGGGATTACCCATACTTTGTCTTTTCATCTACATGTTTTCTAAAATAAACATGTATAAAAATTTTGGATCCTGGAACAGAAAAAAAAAAAAAAAAAAAAAAGAAAAACTCAAAAAATCCAAAAAAATTTTATTTTTAGTTAACAGTACTATGCTAATGTTATATAAACGTTAACATTAAGGGGGAGCTGGGTAAAGATGTACAGGACCTCTGAACTATCTTTACAAATTTGCTGTAAATCTAAAATTATTCCAAAATGAAGCATTTGTTTTTCAAAATAAGCCATTTACTAAGATCACATTTGAGAAATCTAGAAGAAGGAATCCATTTGGTTAAGAGATCCCTACATATAATTGAGAATACACTGAAATAAAACTTCTTTGACAGGAAGTTCCTTATGCCCTGTAGCATGACAATAGAAAGGTGTAAAGACTGTCATACAATATGGCCTCTCCTAAATATGAAAGTGGTGTCACCCTATTGGGCACTGTCTCACTGAAGCAGGAAACAAATGCTTAAGTCTCTCTTTTCTTTGGTTTTATAATCATCATTACTGAAGACTCACCACCATACTAACATTTCTATTTGAGGAAAGGAATTAAAAGTAAGTACAGCCAGTAACGACCCATTTCCTTTGTAATATTTTTCAAAACCTAGTTTCCCAAATCCTGGGCAGTTACAGGTGCGTGCCCATGTGTCTGTTCAAAAAAATATTCAGTGAGCACACACTATGCCCTGTCCTTGTGGCGCTTACTATTCAGTAGATAATACTGTAAGTGGACTAACAGAGAGAGCAGACATATAGGTAGAATAGGAAAGGAGGGTCACCCATGAGGCAACCCTTGACCCTATAATAATAGCCCAACCAGGCAAGTATATACTTTTTAAAAAGCTAATAATAATAATAGCTACCCTCTGGGATTATCCGGTTATACCTGTTACTGCTCAGGTCACAGCTGGCTTGCCCAAAATGTTCTTTTAAAAACTTCCTTCAAATACTGGGGCAAGGAAAATTTTGCAAAGCCAAAGAACGAAAGTGAGTTTTTCAGAAACTCAGAAAAACATAAAGGAAAGAAAGATCCAGAGCTGGAAAACACAAACCCAGAACTAAAATGTCGTGATCAATTTCACCTGCAAACCACTAGCCAGCTATTACAAACAGCACTGCCCTCGGGTTACACCACTACTCCGGCAAGCAGCATAAAATTTAGAATAGGCTAGTTCCACTGTGGAACATATACAACAGAGGTTTTATTACTTGGAGGTTTCATTACTTAAGTATTTAAAATGCCTCAATATAAGGCAATTTTGCACAGGATGAGACCCACAAAAAGAATTTCAAAAACAGATTTAAAGAGAAGCACCAAGGCACTAGAAACTCCCAAGAAGAGCAGGAGTCTTTGTCCCATATCTCCATGAAACACTGCTGTTTAAGGGAGGGGGAGTATGCACCATACAAAAGTCAGCCAAGAAACCTGCTACAAAGTCAACAGTGTTGCTATTTCCTACTAGCAGATCTCACCCATGTATCCCTGAAGCACTGAATTTCTGCGCAGTCTGCAATGTCATTTGCCTAGAAGACATCCCTTTGCAATCATTTCTGTGAACATTTAATCTAAAATATATCGTCTTTAAACTAGGTTACAATTCAGCCCTCTTTGAAGCATCTGCAACCAATGTGAGCAGCAATAAAAGATAAGAAGGTGCTTTGCTTTTATAGGAATATGGGCCAATCTGCTGCTTACTCTTCCTCAAAAGCAAAACCGAGGTCAATCCAGAGGAAGGTTTGAAAGCCAAAGTTCTCTGTTACTATATATCTTCAGGTCTGATGATTATGTGACAGTGGCTTGCCAGCCAGATTTTTAAAGAATAAGAAAAGGTATTATCAAAACAGTTCCAACATCTCCATCTTAGGGTTCCCAGGGCTGCTGTGCCAGTGAGTAGAAGAGGAAGGCCCCGAGGTTCCACACCTGGTGCGAAGCCCAGGCAACATCCTGATCTTTCAGCAGCAATGGGGCAGTGCCGGGAAAAGCCAGAGGAAAAAAAATTTTTTTAAAGGTCTAGCAATAGCAGGATGTGGCCAAAGACCTGGCCAAGTACCAAACTCAACACAAATTCCCAATGTTTAGAAGATCATCCCACAGAACAATTTATGCAACCCAAATAACTATGCCACTTTGAAACATCACTGATTTTCTTACACAGGGGAGGTAAATCTAAGAAGTGATTTTGCATCCTAAACAAATTCTGAGTCACTCTACCCAATGCAAAAAGCAACTTTTTCTCATGATCTCATGACAAATGTTGTAAAATCTAGAGAAGGGACGAAGGAAGTTACCACAGTGCTACATTAGCTAGGAAGGGTGCAAAATTAGAGAGATCAACTCTAGGTTGAAAAACAGTTCTTGCAACCCACATTAGCCGCTTCAGAAAGAACTGCCTGCATATGGTGACAGATGGTAACGAGACACTGTGGTGATCATTTTTGCAATGTATCCAAATGTCGAATCACTGTTGTACACCTGAAACTAATAGAATACTGTGTGTCAACTATACTTCAGTAGAAAAATAAAAATAACAAATAAAGGATAGATCTTTGATTACCTATTTAATAAAAATGAGTTGCTTGCATCTCACTGAGGTCATTAAAGTAACATGTGTTATCTAGCAATGATCCCACCTTTGAAAAAGATAAAGATAAGAGTTTTGATTCAATTTTGCAGATTTCCACTGGAGACTGTGGTATCATCAAATTAAACATGGCAGGGCTTCTCAATATATATACTCTTAGCTTAAGGAACCCCATAGGCTACAACTGGTTTTGAAATATGTCTTCATAGCACAAACTGGAGTTGCGATTCCTGGTTTTCAAACCTTAAGATACACTCTGGGTATAGATCATATATTCCCTGCCACTTCCTACTCCTTTGGTAATGCCCTGTGGCATAGCACCCACTTCCTGTTTCCTGCCTGCTATGCCTTAAAGCAACACATCCCTTCAATCAAAGACGGGCAGGGAGATGGTCCAGCTTCCTCAGTTGAGGACAACGAGAAACAAGATTGTACACAAGCCCTTTCTCCCTATGAGGTTTTAAAACAAAACAAAACAAAAAACCTGCCATCTTTAGGGCCAGGGGCTTTTTGAGAACAAGATCAGCCATCTGAAAGTTGTGTTAGGGACAGCTCTCCCATTTCACCAAATGTTATCACCGCAACCATAGGCCAATCACTCCACACAATCATTTCACATAAGCAAAGAACAAGGACATAGATGCAGGCTACCGCGGAGATGAGACAGGGATTGGGGAGCCATCTGGGCACCGACATGTCTGACACTTCTTCTTCCCAAGGGCCAGGGTGCCACCTTGTACAACACCTATGCTTACAGCAGCTCCAGGGGGGCCCCACTGAGCTAGGTGTCATTTTAAACCCACTGAATATTTTGTATGCCTGGGGTCAAGAATCATCCCTCATTCACTTCTACCCACGTAATCCCCAAAGAAATGCTGTGAAAGTTAGGTGGGGGGATTCCAATTCAAAACAAGAATAAAAAGGCAGCAGGGGGCTCATGAAGGTTTCCATTTTGCAGCTATCTCCTCTAAAACTACTTTAAGGGATACCACCTGTAAAGAATAAATTCTCTGGGGGATAGTTCCTAAAGAAAACTACCAACCTACAAACATTTTAATACTCAACAATGTCTTGGTGGTCAAGACAGTATTAAAATTAATGTAAATATGTAATAAATTAAAAATCTGCTTCCACATGAAAATCCTGGCCTTTATACTTGACACTAAAAACAAAATCTAGAAATCCAAAAATTTCTGGGGGAAAATTTGAGTTGTACAACATCCCAATGAGTTCAATCATTTTGCTTAAAAATGTGTAATGTAACTGTATTTGAATGAATATGCTAATGCTTACATTTCTTTCTATTTGGGGAAATAAACATCACATAGCTTCCCATCTGTGGGTTGCTATAATTCACCAAAAATGAGCCTGAGCCCTGCATCTTTTCTAGTGTCCTGGTTATGGAAACTATTTACTTCACAGAAATTCTAACCTACTCCTGTAAGGAACTGCCTGGGCACCGAGGGAATCCCAAATATTTTACCAAACACTTCAAATCATCCTAGACCAACCTTGCAATTGACCAAATCCTGAAGGTTTCTGTGGTTCCAGGTAGAAGAATGCCATTTTCCTCAGCCTGCTTTTCTCTTTTCTGCTCTGTTTGCCTAAAACACATTCATCTGACAATTGTTTATAGCTAGTTCTGTCCAGTTCGACCCCTCGGTCAAGTTAGGATTTTTCAACTATTCTTTTAAGCAACTTCTCCGTATCTGCAGTGGTCATGTGGAACATAGCATCTTTTATTTGGATTCATCCCATGAGATATTAGTGCTAACTCTCTCTTCTCTTCAGTTTTCAAAGCCACAGCTGAATTTTAAGCTCATTCACCAAGTTCCTGTTTCCTGACTGAGGAAAATGTTGAGCTTTCAGTTCATCTGAGAAGCAGAAACAACTAACATATTCTGAGCATAGTGAATGATCCCCATCTCAACGGTAGCAGCTCTGCTCATTTCTCCAGATTTTCTTTGATGACTCCTCACTTGCGTACCTCCAGGGGAGTGGTCCTTTGAAACCCTATCACTGCTTTTTTTATCGTATTTAAATCCTTTAACCATATATTCAAGGCAGTACACAGAATACCTAAGAGAAACCAGGTATTTCACCAGGCCTTCCACTGCATTCACCTTACAACCACTAGAATCTACCAGTAATGTTTTCAACACCTCATGCCCCTCTCATTAATCAAGTGGGAAATACAGAACCTCTATCCTGGCTCCTCCATAAAATCCGCTCCCTTGACAGCACCTATGAGAGGAAAAACCCTCGTATTGCGAAATCAGTTCCCAAAAAACCCGAGATGCACAGCGTTGGAGAACAGGGACACTGTTTCAATTGCCATAGCAAAAACACAAGCAGCTACCATGTGCCTTCACATTCATACCACTGTCTGCAAGGTAGACTCTTTTGGTACTCTATTGAATTCATTAAAAATAGTTAAAGTATCGGGGCACCTGGGTGGCTCAGTCGTTAAGCGTCTGCCTTCGGCTCAGGTCATGGTCCCGGGGGTCCTGGGATCGAGCCACGCCATCGGGCTTTCTGCTCAGCAGGAAGCCTGCTTCTCCCTCTCCCAGTCCCCCTGCTTGTGTTCCCTCTCTCGCTGTGTCTCTCTGTGTCAAACAAATAAAATCTTTAAAAAAAAAAATAGTTAAAGTATCAAAAAGTATTCAGTGTAATGTAAAGTAAGGTAAAATTTTCACCTCTAAGTTCACAGCATAAACCCGGAAGAGGTTATAATGAACCTTCAATGGATGTACTTAATAAATTCTTCTAGACAGACTTGTGGCTGGTTCAGTTGGAAGAGCCTGCAACTCTTGATCTTGGGGTTGTGGGTTCAAGCCCCACGCTGGGTGCAGAGATTATTTAAATAAACTTTTTAAAAAAATGCCTCTAGATGACATGAGAGCAGAATGCATATGTACTTGCCCAAATCAAACTTGACCCTCCAACACAGTTCTAATATTCAGTTTTATATACTACAGATGGAGATATCATAGACAAAGATTCATGTTGCTATAGAAAACCTAGATTTTCTTCACTGTTATAACTTGTAAGAGAATACAAATATGCCTACACCTCTACCAAAAATTAGAACTGTTGTTTTTTCTCTGAATCAAAGTAACTGTTCAAGTTCAGTTTTAAAGTCCTTGTCAAAATCAAACTCCTTGGGGTGCCTGGGTAACCCAGTTGGTTAAGCATCTGACTCTTGATTTCGGCTCGGGTCATGATCTCAGGGTTGGGAGACGGAGCCCGGAGTTGGGCTCCATGCTGGGTGTGGAGCCTGCTTAAGAGTCTCTCTCTCCATCTCCCTCTGTGCCTCACCCCTCTTTCCCCCTCTAAACAAAACAAAACAAAACAAAACCTCAATCCAAAACAGATTGCTAATGACATTGTGATATATTGCACTTACCCATCATTACTAGTAACTACAATTTAAAGAACATGCTCATAGTTAAATTCAAAACAGAACTGAACTGATTCAACATTGAGAATTTCTAAAATCCTTGGTTATTCACTTTTGGTGACCATGACTTTTTTTTTGTAAGATTATAGTTTGTCCTAGAAACCAGTTATTTTAACTAGAACACTATATTTACATAGCAGTGTTTTTCCTTTCCCACCAAGAGGTTTTTTTTCACTTATTCATAGTTACCAATCCTGAAAGATGCTCACAAAATAATGCCAAGTTGAAGGAAGCCAAGTTACAAATCGGTATATAGAATAAGAACCCATTTTTGTAGAAAGATACGTTTGCACGTGTGCATATGTGTGCGTATGTGTGCATGCAAGTGCCCCTACATGTGTGTACGCAGATATGTGTGCACAAACATATATACCCAAAAGTTGGCAATAGATCTCTCTGGGTATGGAATTACAGTGCCTTTATACTTCTTTATACTTATATTTTTAGTGTAGAAAATCTAAAAGATACAACTAGTACTTTAACTAAGGGAGAAATTACCCAAAAAGTCCCGGAGTGCTCACTAAACACAAGGCACTGCATTTCTAGCAGAGTGTCATCGTATAATGCACAATATCGGGATCGGAGTGACGTATCCTCCAGGGTGTAAATATGTCAGACTATTCATCTGTATAATCACTGTCAAAATAGTAATCACAAATTTAGAAACTCACCATGGAATTGTACAGGGTAAAAAATTAAAGTATGCCTTCTACTGCCTTCCTTGTAACAACACTCCCTTTTCCCCCAGAGATGGGTATGTATCAATCAGACCTTTTTGTATTATCCATGCACATAGTAAGGGTCCGCTGTTGTTTTTAGGTAAGTGGAATCGTGGTATGTGGACAGGGCTGACTCCCTCCTTCCGAACCTCCTTCCTTTAACAGTGAACTTTGGAACACCTTTGTCAGTTTATATAGGTCTATCTGAGGGTGTCTTTTAATAGCCCTATGGTATTCCATAAAACAGCATATTATTATTTAAATAATTCCCCTATTGATGGACATTCAGGTTGCTCTGAAGGTTTCACTGTTATGACCAGTTTCACTATAGTGAAACCTTATATGTATCTTCATACACATGTGCAGGTATTTCCCTAGTTTCCTAACAGTATTGCTGGGCCAAAACATACATACATTTTAAAATGAGAGGATGTGGGTATTTTTTTATCAAGAAGCTGTACAATCTGCACTCTCAGTAACAATGTATGATAGTACCCATTTCTTTGCTAAAAGGGGATGTTATATTTAGTTTTGCCAATGTATTTGGTGAAAAATGGTTTTCATTTCCCTAATTACTAGATGGGACTTAAGCATCTTTCTTCTTACTCATCATTTTTCTTTCTTTTTCTGGGAAATGCCAATTCATAACCCTCTGCTACTTTCTCTAATGTGTGCCTTTTTCTTATTGATTTGTAGGAGCTCTTTATATATCATGGATATTATATAGTAGAAGTCTTTTTTAGTAAAAGGTGAAAGATTTATGCGATCTGAAGAGAAACCAGAGTATATAGTAGAAGCCTTTTTACCTAATGTTATTTGGAACAGTTGATAAGTTCATTGAAAAGGTCAATTAAGGTAAACAATCATAAGAAATATGCACATGACAAACATTTCATTTTAACTTCATTTCATCAGTAGTAAATGTACACACATTCCTCAAACTTTTGATAGAGGGCCAAGAGGACAAGAAGACCTTTTTCTTTAACTCCAGGCCCACTGACTATGAAGAAATTTAAACTGAATTCTTAGAAAATGTATAACTTCAAATAACTTAAAAGACACTTACAAAGCACTGTGAGTGAAGAAAACTTTAGATTTTTCCCTTATTTTATACAAATCTAGGGGCGCCTGGGTGGCTCAGTCGTTAAGCGTCTGCCTTCGGCTCAGGTCATGATCCCAGGGTCCTGGGATCGAGCTCCGCATCGGGCTCCCTGCTCCGCGGGAAGCCTGTTTCTCCCTCTCCCTCTCCCCCTGCTTGTGATCCTGCTCTCACTGTGTCTCTCTCTGTCAAATAAATAAATAAAATCTTTAAAAAAACAAACAAACAAACAAATCTTTTGTCGTCTTACCCACACCTAACTGGACAGTAGTCACTTGTTTTCATCAACTCTCCAAAACACTCGATTTGTTTTGTTATAATGACTTGACTCCAGCTTCAACAATTATTCACACGTGAATTTTTTTTTTTACATCTCTATGCACTCCTCACCTCCACCCCATCCCCCATAAAAATTGAAGCAAATCCCAGACATCTTATCATTTCATCTGTAAATTTTTATAGGTTAAGTAACAAAAGCATCTGTTCCAATGGTGTGTCCTCAAGCATACTGGAGACCAGCCTACTAATAGCAAGTGTTCAGTGCGGTGCATTTTACAAAGAAAACAAAGGGCATCATGTCATGTGGTGAGTCAGTTAGGTAGAAGTCAATTAAAGCTTCTATTGCATATGTAAATGGCATTTCCCCCTAGTCCCGTCACTTGCATTTTAACTCTGCTCTGGTTGTCTTATGCTTTCCAGAAGTTTTTTTAAAATATATACCTAAATTTTTTTAAATACATCCTTAATTTCTTTTTGTATATGATGGCAGGCAGGGATCCATTTCTCTCCCAATGTAGAGCCAACTGTCCTCACTCAATTTCCATTTTCAACATCACCCATAGAGCATTTAAGAAAACTAAAGTGTCAACTTCGAACTGACAAAAGAAAGCTACGCAAACAAAACAGTAAACCAACAGTCTGAGTTCGGCTTGCTAGGCCTAGACTACTATGTATTTAAAGGTTTGGGAGCAGTGCTGGGAGCAGGGGACAACAGCACTGCTGTAGCTGGCTCTATCACTCGCGCCCTGCCTTACAATTAGGATTTCCGAAGGACATCACAAATGCATAGAACTCTTGCTGAATCTCACCAGTTGCCATATCTGAAAATCTGCATCACGCTGAAATAGCCCACACTTAACAAGAAAAACAACAACAAAATCCACTTTCCCAACCGTCCGTCCATTCCTTACTGCTGCTTCTAGACCACAGCGCCTTATAGACTTAGTAAAGAAAATGAATACACTCTTCTGAACCACAGCTTCCCATGGAAATGTAACTAAAAGGTACAATAAAATAAAATAAAATAAAATAAAATAAAAGGTACCAAAAGTCAAAGTAAAGTTTGCTAAATTTCCTTTAGAACACAGGGACTCAATAATTTATAAGGTTGCTTTATCTCTGGGTAAACTTTGTCTGGAAAGGTCCAGAGAGTAAATAGGCTTTGGGGGCCATACATTCTCTGTTTTGACTCTGATACTGTATTTTGAATGCAGCCAGACAATGTATAAATGAATGGATGTGACTGCGTTCCAAGAGAAGTTTATTTACAAAAACAGGCGGTGGGCAGGATTTGAACACCAGCAGTATTTTGCCAGCCCTTGCCTTACACCAGTGATTGATCTTTATCCAATAGGAACCCGCTACCCTAGCCGTACACTTATTTGAGCAAATATGGTGACACTGAAGGGACAAGTAATTTCAGTACCATCTTATAGAAATGAATACTCTCAAAATTATTCACTAACCTCTTCCTGTAAGTTCTTCTCATAAAAGAAACACATCCATTGTTCAAAATATAATTTTTAAAGAAAATGAAGATGAACACTAAGTAACTCCTCTAAAAGAAAAATATACAGCCTAGACGTACAAATTCAACAGTCTTTTATTCCTTATTCTGGTAATCAACACTGAGTTGATTACTACTACTAAATACACCGTCAAGAGTCATGACCTCACTACTCGAAACACAGAAGGAAACTTTAAATGAGAACACAGATTTGTTCTTTGGATCACTTACCAAAAGGCTTGATTAAAAAACAAAAAAACTATACAGTTTTGCCAAAACAGTTTTGATTTAGAAAGTGAAACCAAAAATCTCCTTGGCACATCGTATCTACTTAATTTTAAAATATTAATTTTAACACTTCACAGCCTGGTAAGGCAGAAATTATATTTGCAAGGCACAAAAGATGGCAGCCATTTTAATATAGCAAGAGCATGTGTGAGTATGTATTCACCCTCTAAGCCATCAAGACCACTTGTTCACGGAACACATTTGAGCTCTAGGATCATTGAAATGAAAAAATGTTCCACTGCTTACAGAAATATTGAATGTTATACAGAACAGCAAGGAATAAAATAACAAAGGCACAGAAGACCCCTTGACACCAAAGGCACCATCCATAAAAGGAAAAACTGATAAACTGGACCTCATCAAAATTAAAGACTTTTGTTCTTTGAAACTCCCTCTGAAGAGGATGAAAAGACAAGCTACAGACTGGGAGAATATATTTGCAAACCACATACCTAACAAAGGACTAGTATTTAGAATATATAAGGAACTCTCAGAACTCGACAGTACAAAAAAAAAAAAATCTAACAAGAAAATGGACAAAATACATGAACATACATTTCACCAAAGAGGATACAGAGATGGCAAATCAGCACATGAAAAGATGTTCAACATCATTAGCCACTGAGGAAATGCAAATTAAAACTGTGACAAGATATCACTAGACACCAATCAGAATGGCTAAAACAGAAGATAATAAGAACGGCAAATGTTGCAAAGATGAAGAGCCTTCATACACTGCTGGCAAGAACGCAAAATGGTACAGCCACTCTGGAAAACAGTTTGGCAGTTGCTTTTAAAATGAAACATGCAACTACCTTACCACCAGCAACGGCACTCTTGGGCCTCTACCCCAGAGAAATGGAAATTTGTGTTCACACAAAAAACAGTACACAATCGTTCATAGAAGCTTTATTTATAATTGGTTCAGAACAAAAACCAGGAAACAACCAGATGTCCTTCAATCGGTGAACGGTGACACAAACTGGGGCATATCCACACCATGGAATACGACACAGCAAAGGGGCATGTCTACACCACCAAATATGACTCAGCAATGAAAAGGAACTAACTGGATACAAGATAGACTCCCTACAAGAATCTCCAGGGAACCACCCTGAATGGAGGGGGGAAAAAAAGCCCATCTCCAAAAGTTACATACTGTATGATTCCATTTATATAGCATTCTTGAAATGATGAAATTATAGGCATGGAAAACAGATTAGTGGCTGCCAGGGATCAGCGAGGGAGGGAGATAGCTGTGGCTATAAAAGGGCAACACCAGGGATCCTGGTGGTGATGCAACTGTATCTTTACCCTGGAGGTGGTTACATGCATTTACCCATGTGATAACACTGCACAGAACTAAATACACACAGGCAAATGAATGCATGGATAACTGGTGATCTCTGAATCAGGTGGATGAACTGTATCTATTTCAATTTCTTTGTTGTGGTATTATACTACAGCTAGGCAGGTATTACCACTGGGGAAAATTAGATAAAGGGTATTGTTTCTTAGAACTGTATGAGAATCTACAGCTACCTCAAAATGAACGGTTAATAGACAAAGAATGAAAAAGAGTATAGAACACCAGCCAGTGATAGGAGTGGAAAAATAAAGCTTTTATTTTTGCTACCGTCTCAGGAATTGAAAGTCAAGGAAGGGAGAGAAAAGGAATGCCAGGAAGAGAAGCTACAGGCTACAATTAATACAATCATCTCCTCCTCCCCTATGGAGCTGTGAGGTCCGCAGGATTTTGTTTATGCCCCTGATTTGAATGCTGTTGTTGCTGTTAATAAAAATAAACTGTATATACATCTATCTCTTCACAACCCTCCCATAAGCATCCCAAACTATAAAGTCATAAAGATGGTCTTCTTAACCATCATATCCTGGTGGCCTGGCACAAAATAAGTGACAGCTGAAGGAACGAGATAAGCTCAATGAGTGATAAATGAATGAATGAGATGCCAGCATAGTCTTTAAAGTTCCTAGTCAATTACAGTTACAAGGCAGTAGGAAGTATGTACACATTCACTTTCAAACTTCTAAAACCCACGAACATTTTTTAAAGAGTATGGTATGCACACATTTCACTTGCAAGCAGAAGTTAACAATACCCAACTTTTGTAAAACGCTTCCCAATTTATAGACTTCCACATATAATCTCCACTCATTTGATAAGGATGAATTAAGAATTGTGCACACATACATTGGAACAAGCATATGCAAATCTTTGAAAAAAACATTCTAGACAACTGGTATAACTAAGAACCTACAGCACAGCGTTAATGCAACTTACGTCATATAATCCCATATACAGATTCATTATATATATATATTTTTTTTTTCAGTAGAAGAACAGAGAATTCAAATTAGGGGGCTTATGGCTCACTCTGCCAATCATCACAGCACTTTTACAGATGCAAAAATGAAGAGAGGCTAAGTGAGTTGTTCAGGGTTATACAATTAGCTAGAGCTGGATCCAGAGCCTCTCCAGAGCCCCAATTCATTTCTCCTCTTATTGAATTAAGCAAGACTCTCCTTTCTCCTCCACCCACCCCACCCCTACCTGAAACAAAAATGTTCATCTGAATCACTTATTTTTTTAATAGGGTTTTCAGGGGAAAAGCTTTTAATTGTTGCATTACACCTTCCCACAGATTTTTTAAGTGTCACATTACTTCCCATATCAGAACAAAATGGTACTTTATCCTATGGTGCAAATACACTAACGGTCTACTGTTTCATCCTCCACCTAAATGGTGGCGAGGCTGTTAATTCTAACAGGAGTCTTACATGTCTTACACTTTAGTGGCTCCAAGTGAAAAAGAGAGCTACTTTACAATTCAAGGAAGAGGCCTTATGCCATAAAAAGCTTGACTGACATGCTCGTTGACGGTACTGTAATTGAATCGCCACTTGCACACAGCCTTATGTATCAAGAACAGTTACAACTATTACAGGCAAAATCCAAGAAAAACTAAAGGGACAAGCAACTACCGGGAAATGGGGCTTTAATTAGGTTAAATCTCCATCACGCAGCACTATGGAACTAAGCATGAATTTAGAAGTCCTAGAATCAAAACACTAGAGGAACCTTATTTGTGCTCTAGTCCAACATCCTCATTTTTGTACATGAACTGAGGCATCAATTTAGCCATTAACCAATAAAGCAGACTGCTTATTACTCTGTCAAAGGGATTCATTTTTCAAATGCTATTTTGCCCTTATTCTGCATCTCACCGTCATTTCTTGGAGCAATGACTGATTATTTTGAAGGTGAGACACTAGAGCAAAATTCATTTCAAGAGGGTGGAAAAATGCCTTTGAAGGAGGAGATGCTGGAGTGCAGAGGAGAAATGACGTCCTATTTAAAATATGTAACCCCTTGATGGGGGTTAGGCAATGAATCATATTCTCCTCGATTTTTCTATGTGCTGTAGACATCGGCCCCAATTATTTCTGTAGGGTACTCAACTGAGAGGAAGAGGAAGTGAATAAAGCTAATGCTAAATATACAGCATTCGTGAGGACAGGGATGTAGATAGAAAGAAGAGAAAAAAATACGAGCATGCTTCTGCTAAAATTCAGTCGTTTTCTAACATACCTAAAGATACGGAAGCTAAAAGGATAGCGGAAGCCAGGGCATCCCTCAAATCCAAAGGGCGGTTGCTGCCAGGGCCAGAGAGATCCCCTAGCCCTCGGAGCCAGACCGACCCGGAGGGGACAAGATGGTGTTGAGGTCTAGGGGCGCCCTAAAGGTCGTC
>NC_058419.1:38272203-38296511 GCF_002201575.2 Neomonachus schauinslandi | reverse complement strand
GCACCGGAGGGGCGGGCGGAGCGGGGGCGCGCGGTGGTGTGGCTGAGCCGGCCGAATCGCGGGCGGCCGACGTCTCGGCCCACCCACGCTCACGCCTCCGCTCGCCCCGGACGTCAGCCGCGGAGGCGGGGCCCAGCGGGCTTCGCCGGGCGAAGGAGGGGCGCGGCGGGCGAGCCGAGTCGCCTAACGGCTCCTCGCGGCCTCGCCGCAACCTCTCGCTCCGGCTTCTGAGCCGCTGGGCGGGCGGGCCGGCGGGTCACCTTATCGAGTGTGTTTTCGGAAGGGCCTACCGCCTATCTGATTTCAGAGAGGTTTGGAGCGCTCCCACGTCCGCACCTGTGCTCGCTTCCTAGGACTCAGGCCCCAGAGGAAAGTTCCCCTCGGGTCATCTTCCAGCTGCCCTTTAGAGATACTCATCTTTGGACTTCTACTCTTTCATCAGACGGAGATCCTATTCTTTGATTAAAGGCATCCTGCTCCTCCAAGCCTGAGCTACTGCCCCCGGTTCCTCTTACCTCGCCTCTCACTGCGTTAAGACCCCCGGCTCCCTCCCGTTCGTGAAATATCACAAGGATGCAGGTGGGGGGGCGGGTTCACTTGATGCCTTTCCTTTCCACCGCGGGGTCGTGGCCAGAGAGCCCACAACTGATGACGAGTCCTTGCAGCATTGTGACGTTTCACTGGCAACGATCGTAGCTTAGGAGCCAGCCCTACAAAGACCATTCCCAAGAGATTCAAGAAATTGCTGTTAAAAGTAAGATTCTGGGCGCCTGGGTGGCTCAGTTGGTTAAGCAACTGCCTTCGGCTCAGGTTATGATCCTGGAGTCCTGGGATCGAGTCCCGCATCGGGCTCCCTGCTCAGCGAGGAGCCTGCTTCTCCCTCTGACCCTCCCCCCTCTCATGTACTCTCTCTCATTCTCGCTCTCTCAAATAAATAAATAAATCTTTTAAAAAAAAAAAAAGTAAGATTCTGGTGAACTGTCTCAGGACTGCAAAAGGGACAGATCATAATTGTAAATGAGCCACGACAAGCTGCCGAGAATGTATCACTAGAAGAAGTAAAGCACCAATATTCTTCCAAGTTCCCTGATGAGTAATGGAGGACTAGCTTCCTCTTCCTGCTAGTAGTGGACATTTCATTTCTCTTGCTGTTTTCCATCTTCCCATAGAATTACACGTGTGTGTGTCACCCCTTCAGATTACAGAGTAGAGTCGTTCTTAAGCTTTAGTATGCATCCAAATCATCTCGGGTGCTTGTTAAAATATGACTACATCAAAAACTAATGATGTAATGAATGGTGACTAACATAATAAAATAAAATTAAAAAAAAAAATATGGGTGCCTGGAGCTACAACCTCCAGATACTGTGGTTAGGATCTGAGTGGGTCTTAGAAATTTGATTTTTTAATAAGTATCCCAGGTGACACTATGCGTGGTCGGAGGCCCACAGTTGGAGAGCATAGAGCTACAGCTCTTGCCTGTTACTTACTCGCGAGGTGGGATTACTCAGCCAATTTCCAAAAGGCCCACCCCCCTACCTATAATATGCCTACAAATATTACTATGGCAGTCAAGAACTTCCTTTTTTGAGATTGACCTAGAAAGTTCAGGACTTCAAACAACGAGTTTTTCGTGTTTATTTTATGAGATCTTGTTGTAATACCAGAAATAAGTAATCATGTGTCAACTATATAATTCACTGGGTACCTGCAGTGTACAGAGCACTGTCATCCATAACAGGGTTAACACAAATGAAATAGAAGGAATGATCATCCCTGCCCTCAACAAATTTAGTGTCTAGTCATGGAATTAAAACACAGACACAGGACAGACCCAGTGTACCACGTAAGTCAATCCATTGGACCGGGAAGAAAAAGAACTTGTAATTAAAGAGTACTTTTGTTGGGGTGCCTGCGTGGCTCAGTCGGTTAAGCCTCTGACTCTTTTTTTTTTTTTTAAGATTTTATTTATTTATTTGACAAAGAGAGAGAGACAGCGAGAGCAGGAACACAAGAGGGGGAGTGGGAGAGGGAGAAGCAGGCTTCCTGCCGAGCAGGGAGCCTGATGTGGGACTCGATCCCAGGACCCTGGGATCATGACCTGAGCCGAAGGCAGACGCTTAACGACTGAGCCACCTAGGTGCCCAAACCTCTGACTCTTGATTTCCAATCAGGTCATGATCTCAGGGTCCTGATATCGAGCCCTGCGACACCCCTGCACTGGGCGTGGAATCTGCTTGAGGATTCTCTCTCGGCCCCTCTGTCCCTCTCTAAAAAAATAAATAAAATAAAGAGTACTTTTGTCCATTCCCTTCACTATCTGTCATTTAGCTCAGACCTCTTCAACTAGGTAATCTCTGAACACTGAGCCCTTAACTTACTGAAGTTGCTCCAACTTTAAAAGGTACCAAGGAAAGAGCCCGAAGCTATCAGTTTTTGTTGGTATGTATGACTTAGCATACATATATACCTATGCATGTACCTATGTGTATAATGTAGATATAGATCTATTTATCAGATCCAGAAACTTTCAATTTTTCAGGATCTTTATCACTTAAGCTATTAACGCAGACAGTTCTGGCTACCTTTTATCACAGACCATATCTCCCCTTTGCTCTACAGTGAACTATACCCAGGACGAAGACGGAAGAAATGCTACATCTTCAAAAAGGAAACCAAGTGGCTCCATACAATTTCTAGCTTTCCTTTCTCACTTTTTCAAGGTCAAAACAAACCTTGTTTAACTTCTTGTCATCAGAAACCCTCCAGCACTCCTCCTACCCAGGAACAAAACATTTCCCCAGCCAGCTGCCTGACATTTTAGAGAACATTTGCACAATTGTTTACCAGTTAGGAAGACAGGGGATTATTATCACTATTTTACAGGTGGAGAAATAGATCCAGGTTAAAGGACTTGTCCAGTCCCCCAACTAACTAGTAACAGAGCCTGAATTTCCTACCACGGTTCTCGTGACTCCTGGATGACGGCGTTGGCCAGGACATCAGGCTTCCTCCGAATGAAGTCCTACCCGGGGCTGCCAACCCAGTTAGAAACCGAAGAGATAAACATGGAAATGGAAAACAGGAAAACACACGGTGCGGTCGACAGATTCAAACTACAACATAAAAAGCAAGAAAAGCCTGAAAAAATGAAGCTGTTTGAAACCAAGTGGAATTAAACGCGACAACTCCGTTAGCCGGTACTGATACTCAGGACTTGCTCACATTACTCTCCTGCCCCTAGAAGCTGAAACTGATAGCCAGGCTGTTGCTGGGCATTAGTAATTCATGGGAGGGCAGAAAACTACTGTTCTTCATTGACCGTGTAATAAGCCTTTGCGTGTTAAACATACTTCACAGGTTTGTAAAATAATAACTTTCTCCTGTGGTCCAACTACAAGCAGCAGGACTTTACAATAATGTTTGCATAGACAAGTTATGTTTTGTCATTAGCAAGGCCTTCTTTATTTCAGGCCCAATCACCGGGCCAAAGACTGTCTTCGATGGCATGTGTGAAACAACTAGTGAAATCAGAAACCTAGACAGGAGATGATCTTACTGTGAACATAAATAATAACCCAAGCTCCTCTATTCAAAACTGGTCAGAGGTGTAGTAGTTAGATCTAGATGTTGTTGTTTGAGAAATGATCCTTTTATCTTTCCAAAGAACTATTTCTTTTCATTCCTGCACATTTGGCAGGTTTTTATATTCATGGAAAGACCAAAGCAAAGGGAAAAACACTCCATGCATCTGAATGGAAAGGGATAGGATTATAAAGACTCAATTCTTCCCAAATTAATCGATAAAGTCAGTGCAGTCCAAATCAAAATCCCAGCAGGGTTTTAATGGAACTTGACTTCAGTGTCTTACTAATTTCTTCTTCATCCTTTTAAAAGTGAACTCCTATCCCCTCTAAATAAAATCCTCCACAGTGTCCTTGTAAACTGCTTTAGTAACCTTCCCAAAAGAGACAGAAAGATCAAAATATTCAGATTATCCCTAAGGCAGGAGGCAAATGAAATGGGCGGTGGGTGTCATCGGAACGGCATGGAAATTACCTTCAGTA
Source organism: Neomonachus schauinslandi (assembly GCF_002201575.2). Lineage (NCBI taxonomy): Eukaryota > Metazoa > Chordata > Mammalia > Carnivora > Phocidae > Neomonachus > Neomonachus schauinslandi. Next base: position 38,292,444 of record NC_058419.1, on the reverse strand, counting down.
TATTTTTGTCCACTTTCTGTAGTCATTCTAGCCTAATAATGTTAGGGGAAAAGAAATATCATCGGTATCAGAACTCATATTCAATCTCTCTTCCTTTCCCTTTCCCTTTCACATACAAGAACGTTCGATTTCATCTTCCATTCTTTAAAAGACAAGGCAAATAATGACCACTTTCAAATGTCCCTTACTCGGAATCATTGACTACTAGAGCTGGGAGGCCACTCAGAGGCAGACTAGCAGCATGGAAACCATGTGGGCTTTGGACGTGGACCACCCTGGACCCAGTTACATAATGTCTTCAGAGCCTCAGCCTCCTCGTCTCTAAATTGGGGCTAATAATGGTCCCTCCTTCATAGGGCTCTTCTGAGGGAGGATTAAATGAAACCATGCTCATAAAAAGCCTGGTTTATGACAAGTGTGGAGAAAACAGTGGCTATTAATTACCAAGTTTGACCTCCTCATTCTACAGATGAGAAAAAAAGGAAGCTGGTACCAAAAATCCCATCCTTCCGTTTACACCACGCCAGCCTTTCTCCAGATTCTCCTGTTTATTGAATGACTTTCTTTAAAGACAAGGGCTAAATTCCTTAAGTGGTCTACAACCACCACCTTCACTTTCACTTACTAAATCACTCTGTAACCTGCACGCTAACCTCCATTCCCCTCAATCCTCTAAATATGCCCTTTGCTAATGCCTTCTGTGAAATGGACAAACCCCTTCATTATACCTACATATTCATTCTGCTTAAGCCTTGAACATTTATTCAAAGCAATCCTTCTCCAAACTAAAATGCTATAATAAAACTGTCTCCTTCACTTGGATCCTATGTGGCACCCAGTCCAGGCTAAGTTATTGTTATTCAAACGGAAAATCTTTAGCAACATGTTTAAATAACAATGGCCACCAGGTATTAAATACTTACTCTGTGCCAGACACTGCCCCCAAAGATTTTACATGCATTATTTCATTTTACCCGCACAGTAAGCTTACAAGATAGATACTATTATTATTTCAGAGGAAAATGTGCATATGGCTGGATAAGTAATATTTCACATACCCATCTCATTATCACATAAACCCATCTAAAAGAGAAGGAAATTCTCATTTTGAAACATCCTACTTCTATATTAGACACAGGCAGAAGCCCTCCTACAAAAGGACATTGAAAGCAAATATTCAGAATGTAAACTCATAGATTTGGGGTCACTTTTAGCTAGGTTATGTATCTAATCCACACCATCTAAACAGGAAGCTTTCAGATTCAGGGTCTAACCTCAACTTTCGACGAGCTCATTTCAACAGTATTTAGGAAAGAGTTTAACAAATCTGATTTTGTTGCCACTGGGCAATCCAAATCAGCTTATGAATCAGTTTTCTCTCTTAATTGAGCCATGATGCAAATGAGCCCTTATGTAAAATTGTCCAAACTCTTTGTAGCTACGCATCACTGTCCACGGATGAATACGTTCCTGGAAGACTACTTTTAAGCAAATTTTCATATTGTAAGCCCCACTTTTCTACTGCTTGTCTCTATTATTCTTTTTCTTATAAAAGGAGTGCATGTTCACTTCTTTCGTTCAAATAGAAGTATATAAAGTAAAAGGGGTCTCTAGTCCTGCTCTATAGAGATGATGACAGCTGTGGACAAGCTGATACACATCTTCCCAAATGTTTGCCATGCACATACACGGTAACACATACTTATTTTTCAAAATGAGAACATATTATACATATTGCTTTACAAATTAATCTTACCCATTTAATAATGTATCACAAACATCATTCCATGGTATTATGTTTGTATGTAGATATCTAAGTAAGCCTTTTTTTTTTTTTTTTTTTTACTGCTACCCAGTATTCCGTAGTATGGATGTACCATGATGTATTCGTCATATCCCTATTAACGAACATTCAGGATTTTCCCCTAATTCTTCACAATACTCCAATTAACATCCCTGTGCAAGTATCTCTGCATATCTGTTCAAGCATCTCTATGTAGGTTAGCCCTGTACGTGGAAATGGTGTTGGGTCAAAGGCTATGTACATTTGAAATTTTAAAGGAAGCTGTCAAGTTGTCTTTTAAAAGGACCAAACCAACTTACACTCCTACTTAGAGCATGCAAGAGTGCCATTTTCCTCATATCCTTGAAAACATCGAATATTATCAATCTTTAAAAATCTTGCCATTCGGGACTCCTGGGTGGCTCAGGCGGTTAAGCATCTGCCTTCGGCTCAAGTCATGATCCCGGGGTCCTGGGATCAAGTCCCACATCAGGCTCCCTGATTGGCGGGGAGCCTGCTTCTCCCTATGCCTGGCGCTCTCTCTCCCTCTCTTTCTCTCTCTCTGACAAATCAATCAATCAATCAATCAATCAATAAAATCTTTAAAAAAAAATCTTGCCAATCCAATAGGGAAACAATGCTATCTCATTATTGTTTAATTTCCTTTCATTAAAGTGTTTGAAAATTTTATATATTTTTCTAAAAGTAATAACTTCATTATAGAAAACAGAAAGCACCAAAAATACGTAAAGAATGCTCTCTACTTTTTTTTTTTAATTTTAAGTAGGCTCCATACCCCATATGAGGCTTGAACTCATGACCCAGAGATTAAGAGTCACATGTTCCACCAACTGATCCAGCCAGGCACCCCTAAAGATTTGCTCTTTAAATCCACAATTTTGCTGCCTTGAGTGAGCCACTATGAATATTCTGGTGTATTTTTTAACCAGTTTCTTCTTACGTACATTTTTTTCCAAAATTGGAACCATTTCATATGTCTAGTTGACCCTTGAACAGCGTGGGGGGTAGGAGTGCTGATCCCCCATGCAGTTGAAAATCCACATATAACTTTTGACTCCCCAGAAACTTAACTACTAATAGCCTGCTGCTGACCAGAAGCCTGACAGATAACAGTCGATTAGCACATATTTTTTACGTTACATATATTATATACTGTATTCTTACAATAAAGTAAGCCAAAGAAAAGAAAGTGCTATTAAGAAAATCATAAGGAAAAGAAAATACGTTTATAGTACTCTACTGTATTTATCGAAAAAATTCCACATATAAGTGGATCCATAGAGTTCAAGCCCATGTTGTTCAAGTGTCAACAGTATAGTATTGTGTGCTTTTCTTCACTTGACACTTAAAGTGAGCTCTCCCCTATGTTATTAAAAATTACTTTAAAACCAGGTTTAGGGCTGCATAATATTCCAGCATATGGCTGTTACATAATTTATTTAACCAGTCCCCTATTGTGTGGGGGGCATTTAGGTTTCTAAATTTTTCTAGTACTATAAGTGATGCTGTTATGAACATCCTTGGATATCAATTTGCATGTCTCTCTAATTAGTGTCTTTAAATAACTCTTAGATGTCGACTTGCTGAATCAAATGATACATTTCAAGGTAATTGACTCATATCACCAAAACATCTTTCCTCTGATTTTCAATAGAAATTGAAAATAGTAATTTGTAATGATAGTCCCATTGATGAATAGACCCCAGTAAGAAAGCAAATGCATGCACTGATCTGATGTAAAATCATAAAGGTAATTTTAAATCAAATTAAATATAATGATTCTTGAAATAGGTCACCAACACAAAATAGCACTTGATTCAGGGTGGAGAGGTTATTTCTTTTGTTTAGGATTTGAGTTTGGGGAATTTTTTTGGCAGAAGTACAATATTTTAACATTCTCCCAGAGAAAAAAGTCAGGGAGAGGTAGTTTCATTGAACAGATCCCACTAACCTTAAGAGTCCCTTCAGCTTCAATTACACCTCCCTCCCCCAGACCTCATACTCTATCCTGTTGCTAGCTTTTTGCAGAAGCAGCTGTCTTTGTGGGAAATAAACAAGCTGATCTTGGGCTGAAAGAAAGACACTAAATACAGAAGAAACCCAGGGAAAGAACAAAAGCAAAGTATGCCTGCAAATTAACAGAAAAGAAATAACCAAGAGGTAATACAAATACCAAAAGCAGGGCTTCAGATAATGCAGATCAGATCAGTTCCCTGATCAAGTTCTGTGATCATAAGTTTTGATAGAACGTTTATCTTACCTACTGCTGTTTTTAACCTGAGAAAACCTCTACAGTTGGAAAGAAATACTAATGCAAAGATCATACCTTCATCGCTTCCACTGGCTCTGTATTTTATTTATTCTTTTATTCTTTTCTTTTATTTTTTTTACTTAAAAAAAAGGTTTTTTATTTAAATTCCAGTTAACAGACGGTGTAATCTTAGTTTCAGGTGTACAATATGGCGATTCAACACTTCCATACATCACCCAGTGCTCATCACAGCAAGTGCCCCCTGCCACAGCCCAGGCTGCTATGTCGTACCCACATGTAACCTAACCCTTCCCAGATAGATCTTAAATCCTTGACCCCTCATCAGGGACTGAAGTTGCTAATTGTTCTCTCCTGACAACAAGATGACCCAGAGCTCCCTGGAACCTGTGTCAGACGGTCTGGAGAGAGGCCCCTATGGTGGCAGGGCAGAATCACCTTACCATTTATTACAACTTTTCCTACACGTGAAGAGGGGCAAAAGTTTCAAAACCCAGTATCCTCCTGCAGAAAATAAAATGCATCATCGGATTAAGTGAAAGTCAAGGTACCCTCATTTGAAGTCACAGAAGTTAGAGAACAAAAGACTACAAAAGTTCAGATGAGAAATTCTTGAGTCACTGACTAGGAAATAGTGCAATGTCCTGTCTGAGTCAGTTACACTGATAAACAAACATCTATGAAACACATTGCAAAACAGAGAGAGATTAAGAAACCTCAGGGCAGAGAGCAGATTATTACACATATATGTGTACTGAGGCACTCAGCCAATACACAAAGAGGAGCCTGGTTTCAGAACTTAGAAGTCTGGGTCCCTGGGCCCTTTTTTTTTTTTCTTTGTTCCTTTTTAAACTTATTCTGTTGATACAGGTTTGAACTGAGGTAACAGTTTTAATTTCTCTATGCACAAACAAAGGAAGAGTACGCATCTACCTTTGAAATTTAAAGCACATAACACATGAACTTCTCAAATAGAAGTTCAGAGCTGTAAAGGACTTTAAAGATAATCAAGAGTCCAATCATTCATTTATTTACAAATGAGGACGCGGGGGTTCCAAAAGGTTAAGTAATTTGTTCAAGATTACAAAACTAGTCATTTCAGAACTGAGGGTTGGGACACAGACCTCCTGACTATCAGCTCAGAGCTCATCCTACTTTGCCACATTGTCTACCTCATATTGATTTCCCAGAGGTTTGACAATCTAACCTTAAGCACAGTTACCAAAACCATACCTATTAATGTGCTCCGAATTGCTTGGATTAAAAAAAAAAACAGGAATATCTAAGGAAAACAGAAAAATACGATCTGTTTAATTTATGTGGAACATATCTGAGAAAGCAAACAGAACTTTTGATGGGAAAGATTTTTTTTTTCTCCTTTACCTATTTTGTTAAGGAAAAAAAAAGCCCCACAAACTTTTCCAATGCACTTGTTAATTATCTGCGTGTGTGCAGTCCACTCTACAAAGGTCCCTTCTGGGTTGCAATGTCCTCCTTACCCATTGGACATAAGAACTTGATAGTCAACTTGTCCTGTCTACCATTGCTTTCCTTATTTCCTGTCAGCCACTTTTATGACATTCCTGCTATTTCATTTAACTGTATCAGCAAATATTCAAGGTCTGTAAGACTTGCTATCAGAAAGGAACTTTCCATTGTTGTGGAAAATGTGACATTCTCAGGGGTGGGGGCCAGGAAGGCATTTGGGGCATCTGCCAAATAGACTCTTGTGACGCTAGCCCTCTCATTCCTGTCTGCTTCTGATCTTTCTATCTTCCGCACTATCTAAACGAAACTATAAAAGTTCAGAAATTGTCCAACGTCAGAAATAGTCTACACTGAACATGACCAATAAATACATGAAAAGACGTTCAGCGTCATTAGTCTTTACGGTAACATAAATCCAAACCACAATGGAGTACAACTTCCCATCCACTAGAAAGGCTATTTTAAAAAAAAGGAAAATCTCAAGTATTGCACGAGGATATGGGAAAGAATGAAAACCTCCCACCTTGCTAGGAGGGATGCAAAATGGTACAGCTGCTGTGGAAAAGAGATCAGCCATTCCTCAAAAAGTGAACCATGGAGTTACCGTGTAATCCAGCAATTCCACTCCTAAGGTGTATATCTAAAGTAACTGACGGTAGGTACTCAAACAAACATATGTACACCCATGTTCATAGGAACATTATTTATAATAGCTAAAAAAATGACTATGAACTTTCTGTTTTCAAAAGTTCACGAGGGCGCCTGGGTGGCTCAGTTGGTTGAGCGACTGCCTTCGGCTCAGGTCATGATCCTGGAGTCCCTGAATCGAGTCCCGCATCGGGCTCCCTGCTCGGCAGGGAGCCTGCTTCTCCCTCTGGCCCTCCCCCCTCTCATGTGCTCTCCGTCTCTCTCATTCTCTCTGTCTCAGATAAATAAATAAAATCTTTAAAAAAAAAAAAAAGTTCACGAAATGAAGCATCAGAGAAGACACTGCTGATGGTAATATCTCAGAAAATAAAACTGAGTAGACAAAGTTCCCTGGGGGTAAAATGTACGTTTGGTGAGTGGCGGGGTGTTATTCTTGCTCACTTCTCTTGGCTCCTTTCCTAAGACAATGTTTTCTATATCTGCATGAAACCCTAAGTCCTAAAACCTAATGGCTTCAGCAGTGGTGTTTTCCTCTGTCCTCATTGGTTTTTCTGCTTCTCTTATATGGGAAAAAAATGTAGGAAGAAAATTTTAATTAGGTTTCAATGCAATACCAAATTCAGAATTACTTGAATAAAGTCTTCATTGACATACAGTAGAACAAGTTGTAACCATTTTGTGATTTAATGAAATTAATAAACTATGTAGTGTGTTCCTAATTGAGGAGGCATTCAAACTACAAATGGTTCTTCTATTTTTTTCATTTTTTTAAATTTAAATTCAATTAATTAATATATAATGTGTCATTGGTTTCAGGGGTAGAGTTCAGCGACTCATCATTTTACATAATACCCAGTGCTCATCACATCACATGCCTTCTTTAATGCCCATCACCCAGTTACCCCATTCCCCCACCCACTTCCCCTCGAGCTACCCTTAGTTTGTTTCCTATGATTAAGAGTCTCTTATGGTTTGTCTCCCTCTCTGATTTTGTTTTGTTTTATTTTTTCCTCTCTTCCCCTATGATCAAATAGTTCTTTTAAAACATTCTGTATTTTGAGATTTTACTCCCCAATTTCCATTTTTTTCTTAAGAGATTAATGAAGCACAAAACATTCCCTATGAATTCAGAATTTCAAGAAATTTTAAGTATTTACTCCCAACCCTTGCCTTTGTCCATTCAGTCATTCAACAAATATTTATTTAACTTGGACTCTGTGCCAGACTGGGTGTGAGCACACAGATCCAAGCTGAGCTAAAAAGACAAAGTCCCTGCCCCTAGGAAGCTTATATGGTAATGTAGCAGACAAACAAGACAATTTCAGAAAGTGGTAAGTGCTATGGGCAAAATAAAATGAAATCAAAAATAGGTGTGTGTAGGGGAAGGGACTGTAGATTTAGGTGATTAGCTTTGCTGAGAAGACGATGTTTGAGCTGAGATAAGAATGATAAAAAAGAGCCAGGCTTGCCCACCCAGGTCTAGAGGAAGAGCAGTCCAGATAGAGGGGTCATCAAGTGCAAAGGTCATAAAGCCAGTCTGGCCTTGGGCCTCGGGCAGCTGGATGGGTCAAGAGAACCAAGGGCAGAGGGCCATGGAAACGAGACATAAAGGTGGGAAAGGCCTGGTTTTTCAGAGCTTTATAAGCTAGGGTAAAAAGTTTGATTTTACTCGGGTATACCTATGCTCTGAAATGTCCTTCAACACCAGTAGTAACCTGGCCAAAGCTGGAGCTAAAAGGGGTTGTGGAAACACACACACACACATGCACACACAACTTAAAAGGGGATATATCAAGACAACTATGCCTCTCTCTGATTGTGAGAAATTAATGTGATCAACCTGGAAGACTGTTTTCTTCCTGTCTAGTCCAAGGTTTCGCAACCTTGGCACTATTGGCATTTGGGGCTGGAGAATTCTTTTTTTTTTTTTTTTATAATTTTTTTTTTTTTAAGATTTTTTAAATTTATTTGCAAGAGAGAGAATGAGAGACAGAGAGCATGAGAGGGAGGAGGGTCAGAGGGAGAAGCAGACTCCCTGCTGAGCAGGGAGCCCGATGTGGGACTCGATCCCGGGACTCCAGGATCATGACCTGAGCCGAAGGCAGTCGCTTAACCAACTGAGCCACCCAGGCGCCCTGGAGAATTCTTTATTTGGGGAGCTGTCCTGCGTATTGTAGCATGTTTAACAGCATCCCTGGTCTTTACCCATTAGGTGTTAGTAGGACCCCTCCCCCAAGGTTGTGACCCCTCCTAAACATCTTCAGATGTTGACAAGTGTCTTGGGGGGGGGGAGGGGTGAAATATTGACGTGGGTTGAAAAGGTGCCATGTAGAGAGAAGGCAGACTTTGAAGAAAATGGCATTTTCTTTTTGATTTCACCTTCCCTATCTCCAGACTCATTCCAAAGCCTCTCTTTGATTCCCCAAACTAATACACTGGGGCTAAGTAAATATTCAGTGAATTCATTCAATGCAGACTACCAATATGTACACATCGAGCCAAAATTTTTCTTCGATGGCAGGGTGGCGGGGGCAGGATACCACTGCATTTGAATAGTCTTGGTTGCTGCCTCAACTTTTCAGCTCATTTTGGTTATACAGAGCCTTAGAGGGACTAAGTCTCTTGCTTTATGTTCTTATGACACCAAAAGAATTACTCATTTTAGGCATTGCAACAAAGTTCTCTGAAAACACAACTTCTATTCACTGACTTCAATTATAAAATTGGAGTTGTATTTCCATATGCAACATCTAACAGAGGAGAACATCAGAAGCTCTAGAGCAGGGTTTCTCAACCTTGGTGCCATTGACATTTGGGGTCAGACAACTCTTTGTTGTGGGGATCTATCCTGCACATTATAGGTATTCCTGGTCTCTGCCCACTAGATGCCATAATCACCCTCCCCAGACCCCACTATAAAGATTAAAATGCCTGGGGTGGGGGCTGCCCGGCTGGCTCAGTCAGTGGAGCATGCGACTCTTGATCTCGGGGTTGTGAGTTGGAGCTCCACGCTGGGTGTAGAGATCACTTAAAAAACATAATCTTACAAAAAATTAAAAGGTTTGCAATAAATATCCAGGCATCCATACTAGTGTGAATGAATGATGAATAAATCAATATAGGAGAAGAGACAAATCTCCCACATAGAATTCTAGGTAATTTATGTAGCTATTTCCCCCTCAATGAGATGGAGCATAATTGCTCATCCTGCAAATAAAGGCTGCATATAGTGACTTGCTTCCAAAGAAGAGAGTATGGAATGGGGGAAAAGTAACTTTAGAGCAGAGAAAGCTCATAAACACTATCTTGGACAGGTGGTCAAGATTAACACCATCAGTGATAAGTCACACTGATAGCCCTAGATTTGATAAGATGAGAACCACTCTTGACCTCTATTGTCCGTCCCCTTAAGAAACCCATAACCACATTCTAATCACAAGAATAACATCAGGCAAATCCCAATTCAGGGACATTCTACAAAGGTTCTGACCTATATTCCTGCAAACTGTCAAGGTCATCAAAAGTAAGGAAAAGTCTGAGAAAACTGTCAAGGCCAAGAGAAGCCGTAGGAGTCATGACAGCTAAATACAATGTGGTTTCTTTGATGGGACCCTGAAACAGAAAAAGATAATAGGTAACAACTAAGGAAATTTGAATAAGGCATAAACTTCAGTTAGTAATAAAGTGTCAATGTTGTTTCTTTCATTGTTAACAATATATCGTACTGATGTGAGATGTTACCGGTAGGGGGAACTGAGTTCAGGTATTAGGAAGTCTCTGTACTGAGTTTGCAACTTTTTATAGTTCTAAAACTACTAAAATCAAAAAGTTTATTGTTTAAGAATGCTTTCAGACATTGCCTTGTGTCCCCTAGGGGGCAAAATCTCCCTCAGTTGAGAGCCACCTGCTCTAGGTCCATGAAACCATTTGCGTTTTCATTATAGCACTTTTCAGCCTCTATATTTTACCAACTCCAGGTTCTTCTCCGTGCTTTCAGCAACTCTTGAGGGTCAAGGATTTTTCTTATGACTTCTAGATCTCCTGAGTCATCACCCACAGTTTCCAAAAATTTCCTCCTCTCTAATTTTGTCCAGCAATTCACGACAACGCCAATTGAAGTGGGGTTCATTGTCATTTCCCTCATGGGTAACAGTATCTAATAAATCAGGTCTGTAAATGCTTCTACTTCAATAGTTGGCCTATTCTTTTCCTTTTTTATGGTTTTCACGGTTTGAAAATCTTCATAGTGAAATGACTAATTAAAAAGGGCTACTTGCACTTCTTCACCATTGCCATAACTGTAGTTTGAAAGTGACATTGTGTTCCTATTAAGGCTGCTTCGCCTGGAGAAATTCCACTGATTTATGGAACAGAAGGCTTCAGCTTTGGATATGAAATAGAAGTAATTTAAGGAAAAGGGGTCTGCCAAATTCAAGGTCATCAATCACTTTCCATAGCATTTTGCGATGAAAAAACCCACCTTAGTTAGTGGTTATTCAGCCATGAATAGTAATTAATTGCTGTCCTCTTCTGGATCTAAAGATGAAGGAACAAAAGACTTGGACTCAATATTGAAATTAAGCCTGAGAAAATGAAAAAGAGCAGTAAGAAAGAATGACAAAGGGAGTCAGTGACTCTTTCAAGGTTTAATTCTCTTTCTGAGATGGTGGTTCCTTTTATATCACTGTTTCCTTCTTCAGATATGCTCTTCCCCTTCCTACTCAGGCGCTGATAGAAACACAGTCTATGTTTTTATTATATGCATAACAGAATCTTGACTGGGCTCAAGTTGGTGCTAGAACTTCATCTGAAAGAGACCAGGTGATTGTTTTCCCTCTCCCTTTACCTATTGGCATAAGTCTATATGCATGGAGACTTTGGAATTTGGGCTGAAGGAAGAGTAATAAGTTGGCTTTTTTTTTTTTTTTTCTGTTCCTTTTTCTTTTTTTTTGCTGGGGCACACAGAAAAGAGAAAGATATGGAAAGAATAGAGGGAAAGTAGAGTGTTGATGCTTTGGCTAGCCCTTTGGGTTTGAGGCCCAGTGGGTAAGGGAGAGGCAAAACCTGAAGGCACTGTTTTCACGATGACCCTTCTGTGATTCTGGGCTCAAATTATGCTGTTTCGAGCCAAAGTCACAAAATTTATATAAAGTTGGGTGAGGGACCCAGATCTCAATACCTCGAAGACTGGAAGCTCTGGGCTGTTTGCACAAAGGGCATCAGCAATGGAAGCAATGAGGAGGTGCCTTGATTAGTAGTCCCGACTATAAGAATGTGAGTGAGATTTTTATACGCACATGTGGTAACCCCCCCCACTCCCCCCACCCCCCTGAGAATGATCAGAAATAACTGGAGTGTATTTGGAATGGGGTTAAATTCCTCTGTGAGCAGGTGGGGCCTTGCAGCTGATGAAATTTGGATAGTAGAGTTCATGTGATCTCATTTCACCAGCTGGAAAAGTCTGGAATATTAGTGTTACATAATTCTTGTTTTCTAGGGCTTGCTTCTAATAAGAACTAGGACTTCTTAAACCTACCTCCATTATAGAAGAATACTGCTCCAAGCCTAAGCCATCAGTCCTTTCCCAGACCTAAAGGAATCCTACTGCAGTTTCTACTGAGCCCTTCGAGCTATCTTATCTAACATCATAGTAACTGGCTATAGCTCTCATCCTCTGTAAATTCCCTAGAGTTAGTCTTCCTGAGATAGTCTCTTAAGTCAGCATGGACACTCCTCCTTCAGAAGAATCAGTTAGCTTTATCCATCTTGGTAAGCTCTAAATATCCTTTTAGAAACACTTCCCACAGGGAGCCCCTTGCTTCTTTCAATGACCAGTGATTCTTCCTATGAAAGTGTGTCTCATCAAAGCATTACTGTACTGATAATCTAGACTCTTGTAACTCTTGGATGAGTATAACATTATTTTGCTCTTTGTCTCATTTTTTAACTGTTTAGTCAACATGGAAAAGAAACATTCATGCTCTTCGCATTGTGGCAGATACAGAAAAAATTTAAGTGAACATCAAGATTTCTAGACTGTGTTATCAACGACAAAAGACTTAGCACAAATTTTCTGGACCCTAGCCACATATCTTGTTACTGATTCATATAAGATCCACTTAAGGTTTCATAATAATATGATCTTATATTGTAGATGTTGGAATCCTGACCATTCCCCTCTATCACTAAGGATATGAAAGAAGGTTGTGTAGCAGGTTCATTTTTATTTTTTGCAACCAGGACTAACAACTCAATAAGGAATTTGGAAACTGGTCTTTGGAGTAAGTTTCTAATCTACTTCTCAATTAACATGTAATTCATCCAAGATCCAAGTGTTCCTGTCGTCTGTGGGTGTAAAATGGAAAATATTCACAAGATATCAAGCAAAGGATCAAGAAAATAGATAGGAACAGTACTGAGGTCATATACTGGACTTTATCACAGACAAGATACAAAACATCCTGAGCTATTCGTGGCGATAGACAAGCAAAAACTAATGACAAATCTTGCTATCTAGAGAAAGCAGAAAACCAAAATTATAAAATTGATGTCTCGGAAGATTAAGTAAGCAGAAATAGTGGTAAAGCAACATCAGTCTTTAGATCAATCCAGAGGTCTTCAGAGTTGGGTCTAGCATTTCTTTAATAATTATAGCATCATCATCTTTAAGTCAGATGAAACACCAGGATCACCAAAAAAAGGAGGTCTTAGAATGAAGCTAAGTGGAATTATACTAAACCCAATGCACATTTCAACAGTTTCCATATAGCAAGCACAATTTGGGTAACTATAAACAGGCAGGCCCCTCTCCCCAAGAAAATGCCTTAAAGTTAAAGTAAAGCAAAGCTCTGAGGATCTTCCCATTACTATAGAATTTCAGACATCCATAGCAGTAGGCACGGCAATGTGGAAAACAACAATCAAGCAAGTCATCAATGAGCAGAAGCCGCTATGTGCCTTCCACAGTACCAGGTGCTGAAGAGGGTGTGAAAGAGACATAATAGCTGATCTATTACTGTGGAGACAAGACTTGAATACATAAATCAGAGGAAGCTATAAAACAAAACAGGGCTAAATGCAGTGGTGCTGACTAGAAGGGTCAGAACAAGTCCAAAAAGGCCAGAGTAGTGGAGAGTTTCAAGGAGGTCTGGATTTGAGCTGGGCAGACACGGAAGGAGAACAGAGAGGATAGCAGAATGCCTCCTTGGAAGAGTCAATATGAGTGAGGGTAGAAACTGAAAATGAACATGGCACGTCAAGGAGTCTGGAGACTGGCCTGATGGGAGCAGAAGACTCACGTTGGGGAAGAGTTGGAAGGAAGTTTGGGAGAGACAGACTGCAAAGTGGGATAGAACTTTAGAGCTATAAACTGAATGGCCACAGAAATGGCACCTAGATTTCCTAACACACAGGAGTTTAGAGAGGACTGCCTCACTTACAAGACTCTTTGGTCACCCTTGCACACATGGAGGACTCTGCCAACTGTGGTATCTTTTAAAAGTATGTGACGAGGTGATGATGATGCAGATATGGAGCAAAGTAAACATAAAAAAAGAATGGCTTGGGTGTCATCCCTGTCTTCTGAAAGTGAACCATTATTGCTCCACCCATTACGGTTAAAGTCATTTTCGTACAGAAAACTTAACCTTTGCCTGGGGAGAATAATAGCTATTTGTACAATTATATCAATTGTACAGTTAATACCAATGAAGTGACTATCTCTCTAGCCTGCCAATATTTCAGTAAGCAATTCACTCTAATGCAAATCATATTACTTCCATTTGTTTTTAAAATTTTTATCTCAATGTGGCGGAGATAATATCTACATTGAAAGGTGGCATTAAAAACACATCAGGCAATTCTGGTTTCCGGTCCAGCATGTAAAGAACTTAAAAGTCACCGCTCCATCCTAACAAAAAGTAAAAAGCCAAACAAACTGAAAAACCTACAAGTCTTCTTAGATCCACAAAAAGGCAAGATCTCGAGGCAAAATGTTGCCCTCAAAATTGGAGAGACAGGCAGATCCAGAGAATCACAACTTACCTAAGAAGATCTGCAAAGCAGAAATCTCCACAGTAACGAGTACTGGGGTAGAAAGACCCGAATTGTAATTAATGAATTACTGGAGGCTTAGTGTGTGGACAAGTTTGAGAGTTAAAAAATCCAGAGGGGGTGGCACCTGGGTTGCTCAGGCATTGGGCGTCTGCCTTTGGCTCAGGTCATGATCCCGGAGTCCTGGGATGGAGCCGCGCATCGGGCTCCCTGCTCAGCGGGAAGCCTGCTTCTCCCTCTCCCCCTCCCCCGGCTTGTGTTCCCTCTCTCACTGTCTCTCTCTCTGTCAAATAAATAAAATCTTAAAAAAAAATTTTTTTAAATAAAAAATAAAAAAATCCAGAGGGGACCCTTCACTTTTGTGAGTTTTACCTCCTGGAGCTCTGCCAGGTCCTTAAAGTGAAGAAAAGAGGAAAAGCCCCTTAGGTTTCCAGAAGGGGAAGGGAAAAGTAACTATTTCTAAATAGGCCAGAGCATTCTGTTCTTCTTAACAAGGCCTGCCCTCTAGAGAATCTATTTTACCAGAGCCTAACCTATTGGAGTTCTATCAGAGCTTGAGTGACTTGGGAGAAAGGAAATACTCCATTTCAGTTTGCTCTAGCCTTCCATGTAGGGAGAAGGGGAGTACCCAGCTCCAGCACCCCACCCCAGCCCAGCCATCCTGTCATAACTAAGATGAGGGAGGAGGACTGGGAAACATTGGTAAAGTTTTGTTTGTTTGTTTGTTTGTTTTAAAGATTTATTTATTTATTAGAGAGCAAGAATGAGAGAGAGTACATGAGAGGGGGAGGGTTAGAGGGAGAAGCAGGCTCCTTGCTGAGCTGGGAGCCCGATGCGGGGCTCGATCCCAGGACCCTGGGATCATGACCTGAGCCGAAGGCAGACGCTTAACGACTGAGCCACCCAGGCGCCCCTGAGAGATGGAAATTCTAAAAAAAGAATAAAAAAGAAATTCTAGATATCAAAAACACTGTAACAGAAATGAAGAATGCCTTCGATAGGCTCATTAGTAGACTGGACATGGCTGAGGAAGGAATCTTTGAGCTTGGCGACATGGCAATAGAAACCTACAAAACTAAAATGCAAAATAAACCCAAAGCAAGCATAAGGAAGAAAATAAATATTAGAGCAGATAGCAGTGAAATTAAAAACAGGAAATCAATGAAGAAAATCAACAAAACGAAAAGTTAGTTCTTTGAAAAGATCCATAAAATCAGTGAGCCTCTTGCGGGGCTAACCAGGAAAAAAAGAGAGATGACACACATCATTAATATTAAAAATGAAATAAGGGAATCATCACAGATCCTATGGACATTAAAAAGGATAATAAAAGAATAGTATGAACAACACTATACCCATAAATTTCATAACCTAGATGAAATGGACCAATTCCTTGAAATATAAAATCTACTAGAACTGACACAAGAAAAATTGACAATCTGAATAGGCCCGTATCTATTTAAAAAATTAAACCAATAATTAATAACCTTCTAAAACAGAAAGCATCAGGGCCAGATAGATTCACTGATGAATTCTACCAAACATTTAAGGAAAAAATTACATTAATTCTCTACAATCTCAGAAGATAGGAACAGAGAGAATATTCCCTAACTCATTCTACGAGGCCAGCATTACTGTAATACCATAGCCATGCAGAGATACTATTAGAAAAGAAAACTACAGATCAATATCTCTCAGGAACACATAAGCAAAAATCCTTAACAAAACATTGGCATATTGAATCCAACAATGTATAAAAAGAATTCTACACAATGACCAAATTGTGTTTATCCCAGGTATGCAAGGCTGGTTCAACACTTGAAAGTAAATTAATATAATCTATCACATCGAAAGACTAAAGAAGAAAAATAACATGCTCATATCAACAGATACCCAAAAAAGCATATGATAAAATCCAATATTGATTCATGGTAAAAACAAAAAACAAAAAACAAAACAAAACCTCTCAGCAAACTAGGAATAGAGATGAACTTCCTCAACTTGATAAAGAACATCTGCAAAAACTCTACATGTAATCATACTTAATGGTGAGAAACTAGAAGCTTTCCCACTAAGATCAGGAGTAAAACAAGGATATCCACTCTCACCACTCCTTTTCAGCATCATATTGGAAGTCCTAACTAATGCGATAAGACAAGAAAGTAAGTAAAATGTATAGAGATTGGGAAAAAAGAAATAAAACTTTGTTTGAAGATGACATGATTGTCTATGTAGAAAATGTGAGTTGACAAAAAGAAAACCCTCCTGGAACTCATAAACAATTATCCTGCAACTAGTAAGATTGCAGGATACTAGGTTAATATACAAAAGTCAATCACTTTGCTATATACCAACAATGAACAAGTGGAAAGTAAAATTAAAAAACATAATACCCTTTACATTAGCACCTAAAAAAATGAAATACTTAAGTTTAAATCTAATCAAATATGTACAAAATCTCTTTGAGGAAAATTATACAACTGATAAAAGAAATCAAGGAAGAATAAATAAATGGAGCTATTCCATATTCATGGATAGGAAGACTCAGTATTGTCAAAATGTCAATTCTTCCCAAATTGATCTGTAGATTCAACACAATACCAATCAAAATCCCAGCGAGCTGTTTTGTGGCTATCAACAAACTGATTCTAAAGTTTCTAAGGAAAGGCAAAAGACCCGGAATAGCCAATACAATATTAAGGAAGAACAAAACTGCAGAACTGACAGTATCAAACTTCAAGACTTACTTTAAAGCTACAGGCATCTAGACAGTGTAGTATTGGTGAAAGAAGAGACAAATCGATCAATGAAACAGAATAGAGAACCCAGCAATAGACCCACAGAAATATGGTCAATTGATCTTTGACAAAGAAGGTAGGGCAATAAAATAGAGCAAAGATAATCTTTTCAACAAATGGTGCTGGGTCTATTGGACATCCATATACCAAAAAAAAAAAAAAACAAAAAAAACGAAAAAACAAAACAAAACAAAAAGTCAACTTACATTCTCCACAAAAATTAACTGAAAATGGATCACAGACCTAAATGTAAAATGCAAAATTGTAAAATTCCTAGAAGGTAACATAGGAGAAAACCTAGAGGACATTGTGTATAGTGATGATTTTTTAAGCTATAACACCAAAGTCAAGACCCAGAAAAGAAATAATGGATAAGCTGGACTTCATTAAAATGAAAAGCTTCAGTCTGTGAATGACAATGTCAAGAGAATGAGAAGACAAGCTACAGGTCAGGAGAAAATATTTGCAAAAAAAAAAAGAGGACCCTATCTGATAAAGAGCTGTTCAAAACATACAAAGAACTCTTACAATTCAACAATATGAAAATGAACAACTCAATTGGAAGAGAATGCAACTCTTGATCTCCAGGTCATGAGTTTGAGCCCCACACTGGGTGCAGAGATTACTAAAAAAAGAAAGAAAGAAAGAAAATTTTTTAAAATGTGCTCCACGTCATGTATTATTAAGGAAATGAAAGTTAAAACAATGGGATACCACACACACCTATTAGAATGACTAAAATTCAGAACCCTGATAACACCAAATGCTGGTAAGTATGTGGAGCAATAGGAATTCTCATTTATTGCTGGTGGAAATGCAAAATGATACAGCCACTTTGCAAGACAGTTTGGCAGTTTCTTGCAA
Organism: Neomonachus schauinslandi; assembly: GCF_002201575.2. Lineage (NCBI taxonomy): Eukaryota > Metazoa > Chordata > Mammalia > Carnivora > Phocidae > Neomonachus > Neomonachus schauinslandi. The sequence goes on along the minus strand of NC_058419.1, from coordinate 38,274,521 downwards.
AACTAAACTTATTCTTAACATATGATGGAGCATTTGTACTCCTTGGTATATATCCAGATGAGTTGAAAACTTGCGTCCACACAAAAACTACACATGGATGTTTATAGCAGCTGTATTCACGATTGCCAAAACCTGGAAATAATCGAGATGTCCTTCAGTAGGTGAATGGTTACATAAACTGTGGTACATCCAGGTCATGGAATAGTAATCAATGCTAAAAACAAAGGAGCTATCAAGCCATAAAAAGATATGGAGGAGGGGCTCCTGGGTGGCTCAGTTGTTAAGCGTCTGCCTTCGGCTCAGGTCGTGATCCCAGGGTCCTGGGATCGAGCCCCACATCGGGCTCCCTGCTCCGCAGGAAGTCTGCTTCTCCCTCTCCCACTCCTCCTGCTTGTGTTCCCTCTCTCGCTGTCTCTCTCTCTGTCAAATAAATAAATAAATAAAATCTGAAAAAAAAAATATATGGAGGAAACTTGTGCATATTACTAAGTGCGGGAAGCCCATCTGAAAAGACTACATATTGTATGATTTCAACTCTGATATTCTGGAAAAGACAAAACTGTAGACAGTAAAAATGCCAGTGATTGCCAGGGGTAGCAGAGGAGGGAGGGATGGATAGGCAGAACACAGAGGCTTTTCAGAGCAGTGAAAATACTCTGCATGGTACCGCAATGGCAGACGCTTGTCACTATACATTTGTCAAAACCCAAAGAATGTACAATGCCAAGAGTGAACCCTAATGTAAACTATGGGCTTTGGATGATGATAGTGTGACGGTGTAGGTTCATCAATTGTAACCAAGGTATCACTCTGGTTCAGGATGATGATTGTGGGGGAGGCAGTGCATGCGTGGGGGCGGGGAGTATATGGGAACTCAGTTTTGCTATGAACCTAAAGTTGCTCTAAAAAATAGTCTATTTAGGGATGGCTGGGTGGCTCAGTCAGTTAGGCGGCTGCCTTTGGCTCAGGTCATGATCCCAGGGTCCTGGGATCGAGTCCCGCATCAGACTCCCTGCTCAGCGGGGAGCCTGCTTCTTCCTCTGCCTGATGCTCCCCCTGCTTGTGCTCTCTCTCTCTCTCTCTGACAAATAAATAAATAAAATCTTTAAAAAAAATAAAAAGCAAAAATAAAAAATAGTCTATTTAAAAGGGGATAAAACCACAATGGACAAAATGTTAAAATTAAATTATTCTCGTAGCACTAATAAGGTGGCATTCTTTTCAATGTTAACATCAGAAGATCTAGTTGCAAAACTCCATCCCTTTCATCTCACTGGTGTATTCGTGAGGGCCATAACCAGGTTTATTCTTCGCCACCCTTGAATGTACTGTTAACAAAACATAAGTGACTATTTGAACCTGGGCATGGCTATGGAATCTAGTCAGTAGCTCAAAGAATGTAAAAAACTAAAATGGTCCAGTATGTTTTCTCCAGGGAAAAGAAGTACTGACGCAATGTACTTAAACATACTTAGTCATTCATTCAACATGTATTTATTAAGTGTCTGCTATGTGCCAGGCACAGTGTGTGCTAGGTACTAAGAATACCATGGTAAGCTCTTGCTCTCAAGGAACTAACAATCTAGTGAGGAGACAGACAATCATCAAGTAACCACGCTAACAAATGTCAAAAGGAACCATGAGAACTGTGACAAAGGCTAGTACAGAGTGCCGTGCCACCTTGTAACAGCTGGAGTTGACCTAGTCGGGGCAATTGAAGAAGGCTACCCCCAGGGACTTACTTCAAATGAAATCTGAAAGATGAATAAGAGGTGAGAAAGGAAGGAACAGCAAAGAAATCAAATGAACAAATCTAAATATGCAGAGGCCCCACCACAGGAAGGAGCAGGGTGACATGGAGAAGGGAGACAAATGTGGCTGTAGTGTAGAGAGTGAGGGGATTCAAGATGAGCCTGGAGAAATAAGTTATGTGCCAGATCATGCAGGGCCTTGTAGACTACATTAAGAAGTTTTGTGTTTATCCTAAGAGCGATAGGAACCCATAAGAACTTTTAAGCGTGAGGATGATATGGCATTCCTTATGCCAAGACCATTCTCTGCAATCAAAAGAACAAATTAGGGGGCACCTGGGTGGTGCAGTCAGTTAAGTGTCCAACTCTTGGTTTCAGCTCAGGTCGTGATCTCAGGGTCATGAGATCGAACCCCATGTCGGGCTCCGCAGTCAGCACAGAGTCTGCTTGTGACTTTTTCTCCTTCTCTCTCTGCCCCTCCCCCTCTCTAAAATAAATAAATAAATCTTAAAAAAAGAACATGGGTAGATTAGGAGCTATTGCTGTAGTCGAGGAAAGAGGAGATAG
>NC_058419.1:38162665-38272193 GCF_002201575.2 Neomonachus schauinslandi | reverse complement strand
CTAGAGATTTTTAGGGAGTAAAATGAGCAAAATCTGACATAAACAAACCAGGTTTCAGAGTTGAGAAGGAACAGGGATGTATCAAAATATCCCTAAATACAACTGGACAGAATGATAGGGCAATCCACAGAGATAGGGAAGGTTAGAAGAAGACCAGGTTTGGGGAGCAAGTTGCATTTGAGGGGCCTTTGGGACTCCCTAGAGGAGAGGTCTAGTAAACATTTGGGTACATTGGCCTGAAGGTCAGATGAAAGGTCTGAGCTGGACATTGACATTGGGGAGCTCATGGAAGCCGTGGATGTGGTGAGCTTGCCTAGGGAGAGAATAGAGTGAGATGGGAGGGAGCTGAGGACTGAGCCTCAGGAAAAGTCAACATTTGTAATGAAAAAGCAGCTGTGACAATATATGAATTATCTCTCTACTTCCGAAATTCAGAAATCCCAATTTCTTTCTTCTGCTTTGCCACTTCATTACTTGATAACATCCAAAAAATAACTCCCCCCTCTTTAAATCAACATTCCATTTGTTGAAGGGGATTAGGCCATTTTCTGTGAGGGAACACTTTTACTTTTTGACACATATCATTAGGAAGATGCTAGTAAATATATTGTTCAATTGAGAATATGATGGCAGAAGTTTAACTTGTTAGAGTATTGAGCCTTATTCGTAGACACGTGGGACTCAAAGAGGGCTGCTGTACTCTTCCAGAGTGGCTTCTGTGAGAGAGGGAAAGGGACAGCCACTGTACTATTGTGATCTTCAAGGTGGTCAGATCCTACATGCCCAGCCATTTTCTGAGAGTAGAGCTAGGCTTTCAAAGTACATAGGCTTCTTGTCAATGACTCTGCTCTGAGAGAGAGAGAGAGAGAGAGAGAGAGAGAGAGAGAAAGAGAGAGAGAGATTGAAAGAAAGAGAAAGCAAGGCCTACCCCTCAGACCTTACTCAGTTCTGTAGGACAAGTTTTCTGCCCCTGGGAGCTGGAAGGGAGGAATAAGCTAATAACTCAGTTGATTTAACATTCTGACCTCTGAGTCAAGAGTTACTCAATAATACTTACACCCCTCCCCAAATAAATAAAAAATCCTTACAGTGAGCGATGAGGGGGTGGTGTATTCAGGTCAGGAGTCCGTGGATCTGATATTGACTCATATGCTGGATGAACGTGGGGTAAACCATGAAAATTCCTTCCGTTGCCGGATCAGTAATAACACCTGTTTCTCCTATCTCTTGGGGTTGTTATTAGAGGCTGATGAAATCACACATCTGAAAGCATTTTGAAAACGTCAGACATTATCATGCCAAAAAGTAAGCCATCAACCCCGAGAGCTAGTCCTTGAGTAAGATACAACTTTTTTATACCATCCACTGTATCAGTATCTGTTCTGTCTTATGTCCAAATCCTGTTTCCTTTGAAAAGGAGGCCTCTGAGGTATGAGCTGTTGAGATATATGCTAGCTGCTTCTACCACCACAACTAAATATCAAAATATCTAAATGAGACATTGTTATATTAAGCAAAATTCCAGTTTACACATGGAAACTCTAGAACAAAAAAAATGGAAAACGAAGGTTAGTTTTTATCATCATGTGAGTTCAAAGGCCTTGACTTAGCCTACTAGACCTTACCTTATCTCCTTCCTACCTATCTCTGTGACTTCATCTTGTACCACTTCCCCTTCCCTCACTCTGTTGTAGCCCTTTAGCAAAGGCCTCCTTGCCATTCCTTAAATAACCCAAGCACTATCTTGCCCCAAGGCATTTGCATTGCTGTTACTCAGAATGCCATTCCCTTTGACATCCCGCATTTCATTCAGGTGTCAGTGGATGGGGAGGCCTTCCCAGCAACCCTATTTAATTGGCCAAAGCACCCTACCTACAGTAGTACATAACCCTATCACATATCAGCCATGTCTTTCTTTCTCCTTATTCTCAACTTGCTTTATTATGCTTCATGGCACTTGTAACCACCAGATGTCCTCTATTTGCTTTTCTGTTTTCCTCCCAACAAAAATGGAAGCTCAATAAGAGTAGGGGATTCTTGTCTGGTTTGTTCCACTGCTATATCCTTAGTGCTCAGAACATAGCCTGAAACTTAGTAGGCACACAATAGATAGTTGTTGAATGAAAGAATGAGAAAACCATATTCCTACTGCTCCCCTGGCTGGCAAAATCCTTTGCAATGCAGCACCTCACGATCATGAACTCAAGGAATTAGAATGAGATGTTAAGCAGCAAGATATTTCTGTGAGCACTATCATTTAGCTGATTTTGCAAAAATATAGGGAGGAACATCAATATCGCACATGTTATGTTATTTGGACCTAACAGAAGCCCTTAAGGTCACCAACAGAACAATCGGACTACTGACATTGAAACAGTCTTAATTCACTGTGACATAAACCAGAGAAGAAATGTACCGCTGCCAGTGCTGACCCCAAATGGTGCAGTTATCTCAGAAGGCAGAAGCAAACTTTGTGCACAAACTAAAGCATGATATGGCCTATCTGCTGGTGGGGTGAATCTCAATGTTGTTGGAACTTGGGCATCTGTTCTTTAAAGGATGCCATGTCTGGGATCATAGGACCACTTTACAAGAGGAGGGGATGGTCTGCCAGCTAATAACTCGATTGATTTAACATTCTGACCTCTGAGTCAAGAGTAACTCAATAATACCTACCCCTCCCAAATAAATAAAAAAATCCTTACAGTGAGCGATGAGGGGGTGGTGTATTCAGGGTCAGGAGTCTGTGCACAAGACTCTACATTACAGAACTAACCAGCACTCATAAAAACAATGAACAAGATATAGAAAGAAAAAAAAATGAGAGCTATGCATTGTGGAGGTAGTCATGGCAGAACCGTTTTGAGGAAATCTGTTAAATCATATAGGAAACCGAACGAAATAGGTTAGAATTTGCAGTCACATTTCATCTAGTGAAATGTGTTCTGTTTTTTTAAATTGAGGTGTAATTGACATATAACATTATATTAGTTTCAGGTCCACAACAGAATGATTCAATGTTTGTATATATTGCAAAATGTTCACCATAATAAGTCTAGTTAACATCTGTTATCATACATAGCTGCAAAAATTTTTCCTTCTGATGAGAACTTGTAAGGTTCACTCTCTCAGCAACTTTCAAATATGCAATAGAGTGTTATTTACTATGGTCATCATGCTATATATTACATCTCCATGACTTATTTATGACTGAACATTTTAACTTTTGACTCTGTTCACCCATTTCTCTTACCACCCCCCAATCCCTCTGGGAACCACCAATTTATTCTCTGTATCTATGTTCTCTTTATTTTTAAATTTTATAGAGTTGACTTATTGATTCAGTACTGTGATTACTGCTTGCTTCTGTTTTCTATTTTGTTTAAAATAAAGGGCTAATATTTCTATTTCCTCTCACATGCTCAGAAGTAGCCAGATCCCTTAGCAGTGACTCCAGTACCTGAAACTATATCCTCGTTCATTGACAATGACCTAGGATGGGGTGAAACTCCTGGTAGAAAATTCTTTGTCTTCATCCTCTTCCTCATCAATGTCATCTCATGCCCAACAAAAATAAGACATTTATCAATTGAATTGTATGTGTCTGGTACTCTGCCAAGCACTGGTATTTTATTTTATATTTTTAAAGATTTTTTATTTATTCATTTGAGACATAGAGAGAGAGCATGAGCAGGGGGAGAGGCAGAGGGAGAGGGAGAAGCAGGAGCCTGATGTGGGGCTCGATCCCAGGACCCTGGGTTAAGCAGACGCTTAATCATCTGAGCCACCTAGGCGCCCCAGCACTGGGATTTTAAAAGCCTTTCCATGTCTTGCCTTCAAAACTCAAAATTATAAGTGGTCCCACTTGGAAACAACAGCACATAAACTGTCTTCAAATTTACAAATCAGAAACAGTGTGGCTTTTTGGGAGTGAAGGACCCAGACAGGCAGGATGGCAGAGTAGTTAAAAGCACAGGTCCTGTCTGCAGTCAGAGTCCTCCAAATCCAAATCTAGCTCAGGTACTTCCATAAGCTGTGTGACAAAGACATGCTGTGTAACCTCTCTGGGCCTGACTGTCCTCATCTGTAAAGCAGGAATAATAATAATAATCTGTGCAGCATAGAGTTGTTGAGAGGAATAAACAAGATAATCCCATGTAAGGTGCTTAGAACTGAGTCTGGTTCATTGAAAGCACTCAATAAATGTTATTTTGCAAGCTGTTATTATGCAAAAAACTCAAAATTTGGAGACTCTCTAAGGGGCACCTCTGGCTACAAATCAAAGAATATCTTCTTTTGTGAAGATTGGTAAAACTATCGGTTGCCTGATATCCTTTTGTGTCAAGCCCTCATACACGGTGGTCATTATAAATGTGTAACTAGGAAATCCAGCAATATATGAGAAGTTAAATTCAGATACAGGGCTTAAAAAAAAAAAAAAGCCCATACATTGCTGTAAAAATGGGGTTGGCAAAATTTCTCTGTAAAGGGGCAGATGGGAGATATTTTCGGCTTCACAGGACAGACAGTTTCTGTTGCAACTACTCAACTCTGCTGCTGTGAGACATTTACATATTTACAGGCAATATGTAAATGAATGGGCATAGCTGTGTTCCAATAAAACCTTATTTACAAAAACAACCTGTGAGGGGCGCCTGGGTGGCGCAGCAGTTTGTTGGGCATCTGACTCTTGGTTTCCCCTTAGGTTGTGATCTCAGGGTCAAATGTGGGATCAAACCCCACATTGGGTTCCATGCTGGGTGTGGAGCCTGCTTAAGATGCTCTCTCTCCATCTACCTCCCCTGCCCCCGCCCCCAGCTCAGAGCTGAGTCTGCTTGGGACTCTCTCTCCCTCTCCTACTGCCTCTCTGCTCTCTCTCTCTCATATAAATAAATAGATCTTAAAAAAAAAAAAAACAACCTGTGGGTCAGATTTGGCTCATGGGTCATAGATAAGCCCACCCCTACTCTGAAAAATTATCCTAGCTTATCAGTGTTCTAATGGCCACTTCAGCTGAGTAGCCACAGAAATCAAATAAACTGGGAGGAGAAAAAAGGGAGTGAGAAGAATTAAAGAAATAGGAGGATAAACAGTGGCTTCTCCAAAGTCCTTCCCGCATCCTAAATGGTAGTAGACACCTTACATGACCAGGGAACAGTATGCCCCGTTTATTCTTTCCTTCATTTAACACCTAATGGTGAAGCACTGTGTTGTGATGTATAATGCTGAGTGAAAACAGACCTAATCTCTGCCTTCATATAACTTCAAATCTAGCCAGGTAGGGATAGGGAGCAACATCAAATGAACACACAGAAAAATGGAAACCCACATCTCAGCTAGGTCGTGCCAAAGCATATAAGAGAAGGATTGCTCTAGTTGTGGAGCTCAAGGTAGGCTTTCCTGAGGAGCCTAAACCTAAAACTCAGGCTGATATCTGACAAATGGGTAGCAATTAGGGAATAGGGTGGAAGACCATTCCAAGCAAAGGGACCAACATGGGCTCTATGATGGTAGAAAGTACGGGGCATTCAAGGGATGAAAAGAAGGCCACTATGATTTGAGTCCAGAGAGCCAGATGGAGCATGGTGGGACATGGGGCTGGGAAGGCAAGTAGAGGTGAGACTATACAAGCTCATGTAGTAACAATCAATTATTAATTTATTCAGCACATATTTACTTAATACTACTCTATGTCAGACTCTGTGGATACTGTGGCAAATGAGAAAGGCAGATGTTAAACGAACATTCAGATAAATCTATAATTACAGAGCTCTGCCTCTGGAAGCTCTATGCTCTGAAACCCTGTTTAGTGACCTGATATGTTTTTAAAAATTACCTGGTCTGTTTCCTAGGATGCAGTCCCAATTTAACCAAGTGTCCTGCTTAGAGTTACATGCAAATATATTACTCTACCTATTTCTTTTTGGAATCACAGGTGAGTTTGATATATCATCCCCAGGGCTCAGCCCGTGAAACCCCATGCTTCACCTGACTTTCAGGTTAATAAGGAGCCATGAATGACCTCTTTTCTTGGGTGGTGAGTTTCCAGACAGATGTGGCCCCCTTGTGATGTTCATATGGACAAGTCTTTATGACTTGCCATTGAGGATGGTATCATGGGCAAGACTGTGACAATAGACCCTACCTGAGTATTGGACCTATAAATTCGATTGTTTCAATCTGAGATGTTTTTTGTTTAATTTGTTGCCCGCTTCTCTTACATATTTATTCCTGTGGACACCCCTGTCAATGTATTCTAGGTTACATTTTAAACCCTTAGAAGAAACAGGGATCTGTTCTAGGGAACTACAAGCTTAACAAATGCTTTTTGATGTTGATGACTCCGAAAAACTAACAAGACTTTTAAACAGTTTCAAAGATATTTCATTACAACGATACTGTTTCTCTCCTAACTCCTTGGCCTATTTTTCTATCCAAAGGAGGAAATTAAAATGTCATGGAATGACTTGCTTTGTATAAAGCTGGGCTGATTGCTATCCAGTACTTGATGCTAGTCCAGATGGGTAAAAGGATTATTTCATTATCTCCTCTACTGCAACAGTTTGGTTCTCAAAGTACAGACCGCAGATGCTTAGGGTTCCCATGACCCTTTGGGGCGGGGATCGGAGAGGTCAATATTACTTTCATAATAATACTAAAATATTTGCTTTTGCCAAAGTGTTGCCATTTGTGCTGATATTCAAAAAACAGTGGACCAAGGCAGAGGCATGAAACTCTACTATTCATCATTGTTTTCTTTACTTCTGTGCACTCACAAAGAAAGAAATGCCATTTGTTTAAGAATGTCCTTAATAAAGCAGAAGATCTAATTATTTTTCATTAAAATGCTATTTTTGTTAACGTGCAATGCATTATTATTTTTATTTTTACATGAAGTAATAAAAAATAAAATAAACTGAGAAATTATTTTAAGTTTCTTGGTTTTAATATCTAATTTAATAAATATAGGTAGCTGTACCTCACATCAACAAAAGATATTTGGGGCCCTCCATGATTCTTAAGAGTGTAAGGGGCTCTTTAGACCAAAATATTTGAGAACTGCTGCTCTCTTAACCTTCCAAACATCACTCTTATCAGGACAAGTCTCCTCTTTTTAATTATAGGTCACACGCAGACTTTTCATATCTCCAGATCTATCTCTTCTTCATGACTTCTCAAAAAGAAAGACTAAGGGCTCTAAAATAACCTTCTAGAATTCCTTAAGCAGTCTCCTGTGCGTTCAACCAGTCTGTTTCCTCTCACTCTCTTCTAATGTGGTGTTTTTGGGAGAGTGACCTGAGTTTTCCAGAATTTTGGTGTACTGGGCAGCAGCGGTTGTGATTTTAGTTTACCTCACACACCTTCCCCTTCTTCTTTGTCTATTAATAACATCATCCCCTTCCTGTTAGAGAACTGCCTCCCTATCCTGTGTCTTCCTGACAAAGCTGTCAATCACAGTGCTCCACCCTCACCCCAAACCTGCAGACTACAAGAGTGAGCACATGATCCCGGTTTGGCCCAACCAGAGCACGGCTACTTCTGGCAAACCATGATTGGTCTGAGGGAGAGGGCACATGGCCTAAGTTAAGTGAATTGGAAGCCTTACCCAAAATTGTCTGAAGTAAAGGTAATCTTCACTTTTTTTTAAAGATTTTATTTATTTATTTGAGACACACACACATACATGAGCAGGGGGAGGGGCAGAGGGACAAGCAGACTCCCTGCTGAGTGGGGTGCCCGACCCAAGGCTCCATCCCAGGACTCTGAGATCATGACTGGAGCCAAAATCAGATGCTGAACCGACTGAACCACCCAGGTGTCCCGTAATCCTCACTTTGATCTTGAGTTGTAAGGGTATATGATCGAGGCTACTACCCACCATCTTTCCCACTATATAAAAAGAGCCTGTCTACAGAGTAAATCCAAGCAGAGACAAGAAAATAAAGATGAGTGGAGAGAAAATCCCATCAATGTTGAGTACTTACTGCAATCTCTGAGGCCCTGGTTCCTGGCAGCTTTTTCTCCCTTTATCTTCTAGGTTATGCAAACAAATAAATCCCTTTTTGTGCTAAAGTAACTCTTCTAGCTGAAAGAATTTGGAATAGTGCATTTGAGGAAGTTACCTAACCTTCTGACTTTAGTTTCCTTGTGGGAATATCTACTCTTTCACTTCACAGATTGAAGGATTTAATGAGATGTTTAAAACACATTGAAAACTGGGCGCCTGGGTGGCTCAGTTGGTTAAGCGACTGCCTTCGGCTCAGGTCATGATCCTGGAGTCCCGGGATCGAGTCCCGCATCGGGCTCCCTGCTCGGCGGGGAGTCTGCTTCTCCCTCTGACCCTCCTCCCTCTCATGCTCTCTGTCTCTCATTCTCTCTCTCTCAAATAAATAAATAAAATCTTTAAAAAAAAAAAAACACATTGAAAACTATAAAGTATTATACAAGTGTTTAGTATAAAAATGTTTTCTATCTACACCCCAGTAGCAAGGTGACTAACCTTGCTGCCCCCAAACTATTTTTAGACCACTAAGTATACTCATATCAAATCCTTGGGCCCAAGAATGGCTTAAGAGTGCTTTGAATTTCCTCTGGAAGTCAAATAAGGCTTAGAAACCTTTCTACTACAGTTAATCTATCAAGAGGGTTTACCCTGCACTTAAGCCACTTCAAGAATCATGAGGACACCAGGAAAGAAGTGACTGTTCAAGGATCTGGCTGGAGGTGTAGGGGTCAAGGGGAGCTCCAAGATGGGCTACTTGGGCACAAACATTGTTTTGAATTAAAAGCAATTAAAAAAAAGCTTCTGCACAGTGAAGGAAACCATCAACGAAACTAAAAGGCAACCCACGGAATGGGAGAAGATATTTGTGAATGACATATCTGATTAAGGGTTAGTATCTAAAATATATAAAGAACTTATAAAGCTCAACACCCAAAAAACAATCCAGTTAAGAAATGGGCAGAAGACATGAATAGACATTTTTCCAGAGAAGACGTACAGATGACCAACAGACGCATGAAAAGATGCTCAATATCACTCATCATCAGGAAAATACAAATCAAAACCACAATGAGATAATCACCTCACACCTATCAGAATGGCTAAAATTAACCACTCAGTAAACAACAGATGTTGGTGAGGAAAGGGAGAAGGGGAAACCCTCCTACACTGTTGGTGGGAATGCAAACTGGTGCACCTATTCTGCAAAACAGTATGGAGGTTCCTCAGAAAGTTAAAAATAGAGCTACCCTATGACCCACAATTGCACTACTAGGTATTTACCCAAAGGATACAGAAATACTGATTCAAAGGGATACATGCACCCTGATGTTTATAGCAGCATTATCCACAATAACCAAATTATGGAAAGAGCCCAAGTGTCCATTGACTGATGAATGGATTTTTATATATAATGGAATATTACTCAGTCATAAAAAGAACGAAATCTTTCCATTTGCAATGACGTGGATGGAGCTGGAGAGTATAATGCTAAGCAAAATCAGTCAGTCAGAGAAAGATAAATACCATATGTTTTCACTCATATGTGGAATTTAACAAACAAATGAACATAGCAGGGAATAAAAAGGGAGGCAAACCAAGAAGCAGACTTTGAACTCCACGGAACAAACTGAGGGTTACTGGAGGGGAGGTGGGGGGGGTTAAACAGGTGATGGGTATTAAGGAGGACACTTGTGATGAGCACCGGGTGTTGTATGTAAGTGATGAATCACTAAATTCTATCCCCGAAACTAATACTTCACTGTATGTTAACTAGCTGGAATTTAAATAAAAACTTGGAGAAAATAAAAAGTTAAATATTGGAGGAAAATTAAAAAATAAAAATAAGAGAAAGCAATTAAAACCCAACAGATTCAGGAGGAGCTCTTTACCTCCCCCTCAACTGCCTGCTTGTATCAGAAAGAGGGCTATTCACAGAGATTCCTCTTTACCTAAGAAATCTATCTACATAATAGGGCAACCTTTGTTTTCCACACATCTCCTTTCACCCTCCAGCTAAAGGCCTTTCTCCACCTTGCATCCTCAGACCCTTACTCCTCTCCTTAGCTCACATAAGCATCGTGTTGCCTCACTGTCTTTGAAATTTCCATGTCTGTGTGGATTCCCAGTATGTACGCTATTCAATTTGTCTTCTTCCTGTTAATCTGTCTCACATCAATTTGACTCTTAGTCCAACCAGAAGGATCTTGAAGTGTGCAGGAAATTCTCCCTCCCTCACAGAGGTATGGATCAGTTCTCAGAACAGTTCAGTAGGTCTAGACCAAAAAGAGGCATAGGAGAGAGAAATACTAAAACCATTGACTCTTCCTTGCTGAAAAGGTTCACTCAGCCAAAAATAAACAGAGATGAGAAAGTCTTCAGAGGACTGTCACATGTTAACCAAAGAGGACTCCCACACAACTAAATGCCACTTAATAGGAAGCATAAATGAATGAACCAAAATAAAAAAAAAATAACTCAGATGGTGGGAAGAACAGAGTCAGGTGAATCATCCATGGCATATGGAATTTGGGATGTAGGCAGGGGCTAAATGCCATGGGAACATTCACAGCTTCTACAGCGTGCTTGGCATCTCTAGGTTGCAAGGATATTTCAGCCATGTATTCTTGCCCTGTGCCCCAAGCTATCCAAAGGCTCTGTTGGATCAGAACCAAGGTGTTCTCATTCACAAGTGGTTGCTCCATACTGTGTCCTTTTAGAAAATGACACGAGGAACAGAACCATGAGGCCTCGTAAGGGACAGTCTTTGGTTCTGTCTTATCAAAACACTGACTTCCCCATAAATGACTCTTCTAATATTTCTCATTGCCTCCTTTTTTTTTTTTTTAAGATTTTATTTTATTTATTTGAGACAGAGAGAATGAGGGAGAGAGAGCACATGAGAGGGAGGAGGGTCAGAGGGAGAAGCAGACTCCCTGCCGAGCAGGGAGCCCGATGCGGGACTCGATCCCGGGACTCCAGGATCATGACCTGAGCCGAAGGCAGTCGCTTAACCAACTGAGCCACCCAGGCGCCCTTCTCATTGCCTCCTTAACGGAATTTGATTTCCCAGGTGAGGCTTCCCACCAGGAAGTGAACCATTTCCATGCTAACACATGACAAACCACCCAGCAAGAGGGTGAGAACAGCAGGAGAGTGATTTTAAATTGTGAAAATAACAATCCTCCCCATTCATCTTTTAAAAAAAAGAAAAATCAAGGACAGTAAGACAGGCGTTTGCAGTTTCTATTGCAGGTAAAATATGCACCATTTTTACTTACTAGAGGAGAAGCAAGAATGGCTTTGAATTTTGAACGAGGATTTGATCATGAACATTCTTTCATTTTTGATTCTGCCAAGGACCTGCCAGATGGCCTTGCTTCTGAGTGGGGAATGTCTTACTCATCACTGAGCTTTCTTTTTAATATAACAGTGTAACAAATCTCCTTCTGTTCTGGTAGTCCTTGGGCCCTCTTCCCTGTCATCAGTGAGAAACCATGGGGCTTCATAACTGGGCAAATTCAGAGATGCACATAACATACCACCTGTTGAAGTCTGAATTTACACCACCACCACCCCAGCCTGCAATGCCATGGGCCTTTTTACTCTGTTAAAAAACAAATTTAATCTTTGAGCATTTTGGTTCACCTGTCTTGGTCGGATAGTATTCACTTTATAACCCCCCAGGAATCCGCTCTGCCATGCCTTCAAGTAAATTTGGCACATGACACTTGTAGCTTTACCAGACCAAACTGGAAAAAAATAAAGGTGGTTCAGTTCACCACAGGGCAGGAAGCTTGGGGGGCCCAGTGTAGCCAGGAGGCGTGCTGGAAACAGCCCCCGTGACCTGAACTACCTCAGCTGTGGCCCTACAGACTGCATAGACGGGCGCGGGGAGAACAAATCAGACCTACGTTAGCCCTGCCTTTCTGAAAAACATGTTTGTTTGTTTGATGTGGGGGAAACAATCCATTCAGGTTCTCTGCCATTCAGGTGTAGCTCTATTGTTGCTTTTTCATAATGGACTGGCTTTAGCCACTACCGGAACACTGCAGAGTAGCAAATGCCAAGGCCAAGGGGAGGTTGGAATAGTTGGCCGCTTCTCTGACAAGTAGAAATCTCTGTGTGGGGGCGCCTGGGTGGCCCAGTTGGTTGGGCGACTGCCTTCGGCTCAGGTCATGATCCTGGAGTCCCTGGATCGAGTCCTGCGTCGGGCTCCCTGCTCGGCGCGGAGTCTGCTTCTCCCTCTGACCCTCCCCCCTCTCATGCTTTCTCTCTCTCATTCTCTCTCTCAAATAAATAAATAACATCTTAAAAAAAAAAAAAGAAAAAAAGAATCTCTGTGTGACCCTGTTACAAAGCCATTTGGCACACTTCGCTTCCTGACCCAGCTCAGTTAGGTACATTAGAGGCTCTAGGGCACCCCCTACTCACCCCTCCTGACTCCAAGTTGTTCTAGTCCTTTGGATGCCTTCCAGGCCTGCTTTTCGTATAGGAAATGACCCAGTATTTTAGGAGACAATACTAGGCAACACTAGCAAGCATTGGAAATATTCCCAGAGACATACTCGGTGATCCACTGAGGCTAGACCTTTGACTATGACTTATTTATGGCTGTTTATGACGATGATTTTGACTAGATTCTTTATCTAGAACTTAGCCATGAGAGTCATGTTAAGAATGCAGCCCTGAGAGCCCGTCTTCATGCCCCTTGACTCACTCGCATAGATTCTGTCAGCCGCTGGGCAAAAGAAAACGTGAAGACCCAACTACCCCAACTATTAGAAGATAATAGAATCGGACTCATTCCTTCAAAGAATGAGCTGTGGGGATATTTATTTATACCCATTTAGGCCTCTTCCAAAACATTAAGCAGACATCTACCACCCAACATGGACATTGGTCCAGAATAATAATATCATCTATTGAACACTTATAAGACGCTCGACACAGTCAAGTGCTTTAAGCACATTTGCATTTAATCCTCATAACAACCACAGGAAGGAGGTGTTGATGGTGACTCTACCACTCATTCATTGGGAATTGGAACTTTGTTACCGGACCCTGAACTCTTCACCACTGTACTATTCTGTGTCCCATTTTTATAGGAGGATGAGGAGGATTCTGTGAAACAAAGTAGACCAGATCAATGCTACTGAGAGTGTGAGCTGCAGACCAGTGTTAGTCTGTGGACCGTTTCTTACTGGTCTGCAGTGAGAGAGGCCGAAAACTGAGAGTTAGCTTTTACAAACATTTATAGCAGTGTAACAGAGTATGCTTTTACATCTGCCTCACCTAATTATTAAAAAATTGGGCCTTGTCTTTTGTGTGTCTTTGGTTTTTACTTAGTTTCATTTTATAGTAATTCATTTTTATTATGTATTTTTTAAAAGGATCAGCCCAGGGGTGCCAGAGTGGCTCAGTCAGTTAAGTGTCTGACTCTTGATTTCCTCTCAGGCCATGATCTCAGGGTTGTGAAATCAAGCCCCTCGTTGGGCTCCACACTCAGCATGGAGCGTGCTTAACATTCTCTCTCTCCCTTTCCCTCTGCTCGCACCTCTCTCCCTGTCTAAAATAGTAATAATAAAAAATTAAAAAAATAAAACCATCAGCCCATGATGGATTGCTATCTAAAAAGCAGAAAGAGGGCGCCTGGGTGGCTCAGTTGGTTAAGCAACTGCCTTCGGCTCAGGTCATGATCCTGGAGTCCCTGGATCGGGTCCTGCATCGGGCTCCCTGCTCGGCAGGGAGTCTGCTTCTCCCTCTGACCCTCCCGACCCTCCCCCCTCTCATGTGCTTTCTCTCTCAGTCTCTCTCTCTCAAATAAATAAATAAATAAAATATTTAAAAATAAATAAATAAAAAGCAGAAAGAAAGAAAAACTAGTCTTTCACTGGACCAATAGCACATGTTCATGATGACCACTGTAGAAAGAAAAATGGAAGATAGTGAAATTTGAGCTTCTTTACGAGGTTTGTGGGAGTTTTCTGTCTTTCTTATCAGCCCTCCCCACTTCTCCCTGATAAATTTACCCATTGCTCTTCTGGGTTTTAGGAGAACAATCTATAACACCGCTTTTCTTCTTCCTAGTTTGAAAGCAACTGAGCCACGGACACCAGAGTCAGATAGAAGATCAGGTTACCAAAAGAGACTGGAGGACATAGCTGAAATGCGAGACCTCAACTGTCTTTCTAATCCCTCCCTACCCCTGAATTGGGGAGCCTCACCCACCTCGCCACTGGCTCAGGGGGCAAGCACAGGCCTTCTCCCACAAGCTAAGAGCAGATCACAATAAAACCCTTAGACAGAAGACCTGGAAATGGCAGAGCAAAGCATTCTCAGTTTCTTCTCAAAAACTCATTACTCAGGTAAGTTTTTCTTCCCTTGGTAGGGCACCAGAGAGGGTCCAGGAGAGAGATCCTGGGTGTCCCTGGAGTGTATATTCCCTCAAGTAAATGTGAGGTTAAGTGTAGGGAGGTTCCCCTAACATGTGTGATGACTCCATTCATTTAATTCCTATCTCCGAATATCCTACTAAAATGCACCCGATCCCATTCTATGAGCTTTATTGTCCCCATCACTGCATTAGCTCTTGAAAGTTTATCTCCACCAGACAAGTCTGGGGAAAGTGGTAGTAATTCCTTATCCCAAGCTCCTGATAAATGCACTTCCCTTCTTATTTGCCCTCGCTGGAAATGTGTAATTGATCAAATTATTGTAAATTATTAATTTTTCAAGTTCTGACGTTGTTGCCTACGAGGGCAGGGGATCATGCATGTGCTTACTCATTTGTTACAGCTCAGTGTAACAATAGGCATTTAAGGACTGCTTTGATCTCAAGGATGGTGAGGATGCAGACGATGGTAAAGATGTCTCTCTGGGCTGTTTGCATTTAAGTCCTTAATCTAGGATGAGAAACAAGTTTCCCCACTTCTCTTGTTTTCTAGTCATACCTGATCTGCAACTTTTCTCCCAGAATATCCGTTCTCAGCCAAATACTTTTCAACAACATACTCACATTAGGAAACATTAGATCCCTCTCATAGAATATGTGACTTGACTTTTTGAAATTACATTCTTCTATGGAGCAGTTTGTTTTGTTTTGTTTTTACAGAGTAATTCTTAACACATTTGTATTACGGGATACTGTTACGTGGCCATCACAACTCTGTGGTGTGGTCAGTTTTGTCTTTCTTCCCATCTTCCTTTCCTGCCCTCCTCCCTGCCTTCCTTTCCTGACCTGTCACTGAGCCTCCTTCTAGGTGCCGAGAGCACCCCTGTAGCACTGTCCAGGGCTGCTCTCCTGACATCCTTCTCAGGCCTGCCCTCTCTGCCTGCATTCTGGACCTTTCCATCCCACTTTTTTGCTAACAAAAAAGTCCTCTTTACAAGATCCTGTTGCATTTGAACATGTGCCTTCAGGAGCTCTTTCTCCAAAGAAATAACATTAATGGTGGGAATGTTGTAAATGAAGGCAGATCACTAGGGGTACATCAGGGAGCAGAGAGGCTTTTAATTACCCTTCTGATCACAGCCTGTAGATGGCTGTCTACATGTAAGGCCAGGTCTATATATTAATATTTGTATCACCTTGTGTAAGTACATAATTACATTTTAAGAGATGAGCTATATACCCACATATAGAAATATGAATGCAAGTTTCACTAAGTACATGTTTGTGCAAACCCCTCATTAGGACATCAATAAAATATCTTGCTCTCCTGGTGCCTGTAGTTTCTGGCAGTATGGCAACTGTATCTATTTGATCTCATAAAATTAATTGCTACTTTCTTTAAAAAAAAAACAACAACTAAGCTAGATATAAACTTAAGTAAATGATGAACTGAATCTCTGAATCTGGGTGCTATACATTTGACCGGCCTGGAGCACACTCACTACCATCTACCACTTAGTAGCTTGGAAGTCCCACCTTCAAGCCTCCCTTCAACTCAAAACTGGTTAGTTTTAGAGCAGACCTCTCTAAATGACTCCTCAACACAAAATGGCTTCCTTCATCCTTTTTTTTTTTTTTTTAAAGATTTTATTTATTTATTTGACAGAGAGAGACACAGCGAGAGAGGGAACACAAGCAGGGGGAGCGGGAGAGGGAGAAGCAGGCTCCCCGCAGAGCAGGGAGCCCGATGCGGGACTCGATCCCAGGACCCTGGGATCATGACCTGAGCTGAAGGCAGTCGCTTAACCAACTGAGCCACCCAGGCGCCCTGCTTCCTTCATCCTTGATGAGGTTCCTGGTCCTACGACCAGCTTGGAATCCCAAGCTATGGGGTCGGCTGTCCTCAACCCGTATTTCCAACCCTGTGGCCTTGTAACATTTGCCATTACTTCATTTGTATTCTGTTTATGTCTATAACTCATAGGGAATAAGGAAACTTGTAATAAGCAAAAAAGAGACTCCTGGGTGTCTCCGATGGGAACTAGACATCGTTTGGAGCAGATTCTTCGAGTTATCTGCATTCAGTCTTTCATTTTCTTTGAGCTATTTAAAAACTCTGCAAGTTGTAGATAACTGGTCCCAATGAAAAAGAATTCTTGTCCATAGACATGCAAATAAATTCTGTCTGGTGGCAGTTCAATTGACTTCCTTTTTCCTCCCTCCATGGAAAAAGCCAGCTTCTCATCTATTTTTAAAATTCCACATTTCCTTAATCCATAGAAATGTGTGTGTTTTTGACTACTCCTTTGGACTGGTGGTTAGCATCTGGCCAGTTCTCTTGTTGATAAGGAGTTAAATAAAATCTTTAACACATGCTCATTTTATATCTATACGAGAGTCATGATTAACAGGTGTAAGCTCTTTGCAGGCAGAGGCTCTGCTGGAGCTGGAGTAGCAAGTGGTTAAGTGCGTTCCATTTTCCGGCTCTAGACCTTGGGCAAGTTACTTACCACTCTGTGCATCAGGATATGCCCATGTGCTGGAATAAGAATGCCTTCTCTGTCTACCCTAGGGGCTTGCCACCAGGACAAAATGAATCTATACATGGAAAAGAATTACAGAAATTAGAAAATGTTGGATGTAGAGCCTTCACCTTTTTCTCTTTCTGCCAAAGTAAATGTTGCCCACACTTTAAGACTCAGCATGATTCTGGGGCACCTGGGTGGCTCAGTCGGTGAAGCATCTGCCTTCAGCTCAGGTCATGACCCTGGAGTCCCGGGATCGAGCCCCACGTCTGGCTCCCTGTTCAGCAGGGTGTCTGCTTCTCCCTCTTCCCTCACTGCCCTGCTCATGCTCTCTCTTGCTCTCTCTCTCAAATAAATAAATAAATAAAATCTTTTTAAAAAAAGACTCAGCATGATTCCTACTTCTCCCATATGAAAGCTTCTTTGCCTGCTTTAGCCACTCTTTTACCCTTCTCTAAATTCATACTGTACTGATATGAGCAATACCATACCAATCATTATTTATTCCCCTTTATAATTTCATGTGTGTTAATTTCATCTCCTTAGATAGATTGCCAGTTTCTTTGGGGCCAGTGAGCGTCCAATGTCTTCAACTTGCTTTGCATTCCCTATTGCATCTAACAGTGTTAGGTCCCTGATAGGATAGATTCTTTGATTGAAATGGAATATTATTCTGATGTAGACATAGTCCCTACTTGCAAATTGTATGCACTCAAGTGGAAGTCATGATGAGGTTGAAGATGATTAGTACAATCACCATCAGTCTAAAATTTATATGGTAGAAAAGCTGATTCAGGAATACTCTGTTTTCAGAAAAGAGGGCAGAATGAGAATAGTGCATTTCAGTTGAACCACTACTACGTGTTTGACACTATTGTAAACTCTCTACGTGTATTAACCCACTTGAGACTCACAACAACCCTACTAGGTAGGTATTGTTATTATCCCTCAGTTTACAAATGAGGAAATTAAGACAAAGAGAGATTAAATAACTTGCCCCAAGTTCACCCAGCTAGTGAGTAAAGACTGGCTCCAGTCTGGGCTATTCACTACCATCCTAAGAAGAAAAGTGAAATACAAAACAATTTTCTGGGGGAGTGAGTTTCTCATTATTTTTATATGATAGCCTTTTTGATTATCAGAACAAGGAATTACAATAAGAAGGTAAAAATAAGGAGTAAAGGAGGATGTTAGCAAGGAAGAAAAAACAGTAACGATAGTTGTCAGGACACCTTGAGAGTAAGTGACCTTGGGTGGGCAAGTCATTTGACTTCTTAGTAAGATTATTGCGGGTATAAAATGAGATAATTTATATCAAGTGCATAAAACAGTGCCTGGCACATTGTAAGCCCTCAATAAATGGTATAGCTATTAGTTTATTATTATTTATTCGAGAGAGATAAAGCAAGAGCACAAGCAGAGGGGGAGCGGCAGAGGGAGAAGCAGACTCCCTGCTGAGCGGGGAGCCCAACATGGGGCTCGATCCCAGGACCCTGAGATCATGACCTGAGCCGAAGGCAGATGCTGAACCAACTGAGCCACCCAGGTGCCCTTATTAGTTTTTAATTAATATTATCTATTACTGTTATTAACCACAGTAGATAGAGATAGATTATCTTATTATTGTCAGGTCTGGGATCTTACACTACTTGCAAGCTAACAAATCAGCTTTGTATAGGTTCATGGATGCTGGCAGAAGACATGAGACTACAGATTCAGGGATAAAAGAGTTTTACTCACAGCAGAGCAAGCAACATGAGCGTCTGCATATTTGCATTGGTTCCCTTTGCTCTCGATCCCCACAGGGATGACATATGGGAGCCCAGTTAGATGCTGAGCACTCAGTTGGATTGCATCCTTGTAGAGGAACACTGAGCTTTGGGAATTCATAGATTTTTTTTAAAGAATTTTGTTAAGACTTTATTTACTTATTTGAGAGAGAGAGAGTGAGAGAGAGCACAAGCAGGGGGAGCGGCAGAGGGAAAGGGAGAAGCAGACTCCCCACTGAGCAGGGAGCCTGACCCGAGCCAAAGGCAGATGCTCAACCACCCAGGTGCCCCCTTTTAAAAGAATTTTTAAGACTTATTTATTTATTTTAGAGAGAGAGAAAGAGAGAGAGCAGGGGGAGAACAGAGGGAGAGAGAGAGATAATCTCCAGCAGACTCTCCACTGAGCATGGAGCCTGATGCAGGGCTCAATCTCATGACCCTGAGATGAAATCAAGAGTCGGACACAACCAACCAAGCCACCCAGGTGCCCCACTTCATAGCTTTTATAGTAAGCAGTAAGCATTCTGCTCTTTGTCCAGGAAGAGATGTTGCCTCATCTCTCAGAGTTGGGTGCTGAAAACACAACTCTGAGAAACGGCTCAGGTAAAGAGCAGTCAGGGCTTGGTAGTATTGGCCTATCCAGTGAGAGCATGCAGGAACGCTCAAGGACTGTGACAGGTTGCTTCTTGCAATAACCATCATCATCACCATCATCTGCTTCATTATCATCATTAACTGCTATTACAAATCAGGGTGAAGGAAGATGACTTATTTCTTTCCCTGCTTATATCTGCGTGTGTTCCATATCATACCTTCTCACTCTCGACCCTGAATTTGGTCTTTTGAGGGATCACGCAATGACGCAAATAAAAAGGAGTCTGTTCCTCTCTTAGCACTTCCAGTTTCCTGCCCGTGACTGCAGACTTAGGTTCCTTCCACTCTTGCTTCCTATTTTACTTCAACCTGAGACATCATGCAGGCTTTTACTTTCCTTTCGTCCCCTGCATTAAGGCATTTTGGAAGGCAGCTATGCTCACCATTCTACCACCAACACCCGCTTAAGGCATTTTGGAAAAAGCATTAATTTTGTGCATCTGGAAAAGTCATGTTATCTTCCAGCATAACAGCTCAGTCTGGAAACATTGCTTTCTCCACATGGATCTGAATTAAGTGTCACTCTCTAGGCAAGATGCGGCTTTCTCCAAAATGAGCTTTGGGAAGTTACGATCAATGTATATTTCACTGAGCTACCTGGAACAGCCATCTGCATTTCAGTAGATATTAAACAAGTTTACAGTATCCACCAGAAATGCTTTTCTAAATCAGAATTTAAGAAGTATTAGTTGAGGGGGGGGCGCCTGGCTGGCTCAGTCAGTGGAGCGTGTGACTCTTGATCTCTGGGTTGTGAATTTGAGCCCTATGTTGGGTGTAGAGGTTACTTAAAAATAAAATCTTTTGAAAAAAAGTGTTAGTGGGAAAAGAACACTTAGATGCTGTGCCTCACAGGTAACACAAACTAGATGGCTGGAAACAATGGGAATTCATTCACTCATACTCCAAAGCTTCGAGGGGAGGATTCTTCTTGGTCTCTTCCAGCTTCATGACTGTAATCTCTGCCTACACAGACGAGTTCTCCCCATGTATCTTTCTTCTCTTTTTGTAAAGACATCAGTCATATTGAATTTAAGGGTCTGCCCTACTCCAGTATGACCTCATATTAACTAATTACATCTGCAATGATCTTATTGCTATATTAGGCCACATTCTGTGCTACTGGTAGTTAGGATTTCGACTTGTCCCTTTGTGGCAAACAATTCAAACCATAACATTGACTAATCTAATTCCTTTATTTTATAGATAATAAAACTGAGGCACAAGAAAGCTGTCAGGTACCCATGGCCATTGCTCTTCAGATTCTGTGTCTTTTTGGATTGGGGACCCTTCCCCATCTTCTCCTTTAAGAACTGCGGGGTCACAGGGTGCCTGCTGGCTCAGTCAGTAGAGCATGTGACTCTTGATCTTGGGGTTATGAGTTCAAACCCCACATAGGACGTAGAGCTTACTTAAAAGAAAAACAAAAACTGCAGGGTCCCTCACACCTTAACTCCGTGGACTTCTATCTGATCTATTCTCTGCATTGATCTTTAATATTTGATTCCCCACCTTCTTGAGTCCCATTCTGTTGAAAGGCCCTTGCCCTGATGCCACCCATGTTCCAAAGTGTAGGGCATGGGAAGCAGTCCTCGTGTTTTTGAATACTCCAGGGTGAAGCCACAGTAAACATTGGAGGGCACTCGTGACTTTGCATTGGATAAACAAGTTAAAATGGGTCCCTTGGAGAACATGGAGGCTGGTAGAAAGTGAATGTAGACAGTATTCATATATGGGAGAGTTTATTATTAGAGATCTTCTTGGAATGGTAGGCAAATCGTAACCATATAATTTTAAATGATACAAGATACAACATATCTGACAAAGGTCTGTTTTTCAGACTGTCACAGGGCAAGTATGAGCAAGTGAAACCTTTGTACCATTCTTATCTTACAGCCTCTTCTGGGCTGTGGGGATTTGCTCATGATCCTCTGGGATTGTAAAATGCACAAGTGATTCAGAGCTTCTGTCACTGGAAGCTCTGAATGGTCCAGAAGCCAAATGCTATAGACAGGCAAACTTTCCCTCAATTTTCTTGGGATTTTTTTTGCTTTGCTTTATGTTGAAGGCATTTCATGTACCAATTAAGGGTTATTTATCTTCTCATCTTAATTCAACAGCAAAATACCTATAAACGGCTATATTAGTTCATACCTATCCCTGAATGGACTTAATGGTATCATTTTATATTGTTGAAATGTGTTCAGCACCTTAAAACCTCTCTTGTTGCATTTATATTCTGAAAATATCACTACATAAAGGGAGGGGAAAAACCTAGGGTTGATAATTAGCTGAGTTGTAATGATTTAGAGAAAAAAAATCATAGTGCTTTTAAGATCCAAAGGAACCTTTTTTTAAAATTTTATATTTTATTTTAAGTAGACTCCATGCCCAACCAGCATGGAACCAAACACAGGGCTTGAACTGATGTGTCTGAGATCAAGACCCGAGCCAAGATCAAGATTTGGTTGCTTAACCGACTGAGCCATCCAACCACACCCCCACCTCTGCTGCCCAAGGGAACCTTTTAAAAAAAGTGGACTTCACAGCATTCAGTTTTGCTTCGAGAGTTCATCAAATTTCAAGACTGGTTATTTCCAAAAGGGGCAACTGGGTCATTTCTGCCTGTTGGAATAGAACGGGTAGAGTTGGTCCCCTGGCTCTACCATAACTCCCATCCATCATTTTGTGTTAAAAAGAAAAAGAGAGTGTGGTTTTCCTTTAATACCCAGATTGAGCCTGTTATAAGCAGAAGCCAGCCTCATTCAAAAGGGTACATTACTAATGCTGGTTGCCAGGGGCTAGGGGGAGGCAGGAAAAGGGCAGTTGCTATTTAATGAGTGTATAGTTGCAGTTTTGCAAGATGAAAAAGTTCTGGAGATCCATTGCATACCAAGTGAATATACTTAAACACTATTAAACCGTACAGTTAAAAAGAGTTAAGACAGTAAATTTTGTCATGGGTTCTTTTACCACAGTTAAAAATAAAAATAATTAATTAAAAAATATATAGGCTTAGGGCACCTGGGTGGCTCAGTCAGTTGAGCATTCGACTCTTGATTTCAGCTCAAGTCATGATCTCAGGGTCCTAGGATTAAGCTCCACATGGGGCTCTGCGCTCAGCAGGGAGTCTGCTTAAGATCTCTCTCTCCCTCTCTCTCTGCCCCTCCCTCGACTCACGAGAGTGCACTATTTCTCTCTCTCTCAAATAAATACGTCTTTTAAAAAAATGCATAGGCTAATGTGATTAAATAGGAGCCCCAAAGTCTCAGGCACCAAAAGCCTCTTCCTAATTGCCTACTTTCTTATCTAACAACCCACCTACCCTCCGATTAGAGCTCCTTTTTCATATAAAAACATTTTCTAGATGAGGTCACCATGTAAAGTGCATACAGAATTGTGGAGGAGGGACGGCCAGATAACTATTAACATGAATTAGCTTACTAAAGATATATAGGTGAGAAATTAGGACATACCATTAGATAATATTTGTGGGCAAGGAGGAATCTAGAAAAGTGGGAAACATGAGATAACCTAAGAGTACAGACACAGGAAGAGTGAGTGAGGCCGTAGTCCCTGAGATAGGAGGCAAGGTCATCAGTGTGAATGCTCAAAGAGCATAGGAGCACACTCACCATGCAATTTACCTACTGTACAATCTAGGTAGATAGATAGATAGTCCTGTATCAGGACTAAGAACGTGAATGCCGACTATATCAAGGACCAGGGCAAAGGTCATGGACTGGAAAATGGAAGCCAAGTCTAGATGTTCCAGAAATCTAGATACATGAATGGGTAGTATCTGGTGAAGATCCCAGCAGTAGATGGTTCTGACAAAGTTGGAAGTCTAAAACCAGGTCAAGATACCAAAGGTCTGCAGAGCCAGAGAGTGGCGAAAATGAGATACTCAGAGAAGAGGGCAGGTTTAGGAAAGTATAACATTAGAATAGAGAGCAGTCCAGAACCTCACTGGCCAGAATGGACTTGGAACTCAGGCAAAGGTATGATATGAGGAATAGAAACCAGTTTAGAAGTTTGGGTGTCAAATATGAGAACATAGGCAAGAAGTCCTGGCAACAGATAAAAGGGATGCATGAGGGCTTGATGCTGATCCACTTTGTCTGAGATTAGGAACTTAATATCATTCCTGTTAAGGCAAGAACCAATGCTGGAAAACTTTATCAAGGCCCTATAGATGAGAGTTGTTGTTTGGGTTTCCCTGGATGAGATATTGATGTACAGACAAAACAAAGCATAGCTTTTGGCAGGAAGTTTCTGGAACTTTGGTGCAGAAAGATCTTAGAAAGGAAGGTGATTCTAAAAGCATAAGCTTTTAATTATTTACTTCCACTGATTCTTAGACCAAGATGCTGTTCACTTGGTGCTCTCAGTAAACATGTACCCCTCCTTTTTTTTGCTGTCCTTCCCCCATTTATTCAGCATTTCCCACCAGTGCCTGGATATTCCAAGACAAGAGTCCATATGCAGTCCTATGTTTGTCTTGGGCATTCCATGAGAAATGTTTTTATAATTGCATTAATAACCTGATAATCGTTGCATATACCTTTTCTACTCAGTGTAGAGTGCTGTCAAGAATGTGCAAGAGAGGGGCACCTGGGTGTCACAGTTGTTTAAGCATCTGACTCTTGGTTTCAGCTCAGGTCATGATCTCAGGGTCTTGAGATCCAGCCACATGTTGGGCTCCACGCTGCTCCTCCTGCTCGTGCTGTCTCTCTCTCTAATAAATAAATTTTTTTTTAAAAAATGCGTGAGTGCTTTAACAACAATTACTACTTCCTAGTAGTGTGTATTTAAATTTTATATTGAGCTTTAAAGATAGTAGGAGGCAATGAGATGACCTGCCTGCCTAGGTCATTTAGATCCCAACTGCAGACACAGCTTCATCCCAGTCTCAGGGATCAATGATGTTGGCCAAAGAGATTTAAGGAGCCCTAGGCCTGTAGCTCTGGTGTCTCAGCAGTAAGCCAACTGTGGTGTTAGTCTGTATTGGCTCCCCTTCTGTGATATGGGGGCTGGACAAGGTGTAGGACCAACTGGGTTACTTTGGTGGAACCAAAACACAGCACAATTTCTCTCCAGCTATAGGATGGTTTGAAAAGCCTGAGAGCACAGCCAGGCTTTCCAGGTGTCCTGGAGGGTGCCATGAACCAAAGGCAGGGCAGTATGTATAGCTACAGAAGCAACATTCCAGTAAGTTCAAGAGTTGGGAATCAGACTAAAGGCCAAACAAAACAAAATAAATGCAAACAAACAATGACAACAAACTAAGAAGGAAAAGATAGTCGAGTCAGTGGAATCAAACATGAAGAAAAATCTTAGAGACAAAAGGAGTGCAGAGGCCTCCCACTTTTTTAGACCCAATCACAGCACAGGCTTAAGTGGGTTGGTATATAAGGTTTAAGTAACGTGGCTCGAGCAGAAGGAAGAGTCTGATCATTAGACTCTCACCTTGTTTCTCTTAACTTGGTCTTGATCTTGTTCCCTTATTTCTACATACCTCATTTAGTCATCTCAGAATCCTAACGCCTCTAGACCTGTGGCCCTGTCATCTCTGTCTCTGTGTCATCTCTGGTTGGACTTCAGTCACCTCTGTTTCCTGATACTCATACTCATCCTGCTGTTTTGGTTATAGCCAAATGCTTCTATCAGTGAGCTCTTCCATCCTACCTGGGCACACACCTATAGTCCCTCCTAGTGAGATTCCTCTGATGCCAGTAACCTGTTTACCTAGGGCCTGCTGTTAGACTTGGCCAATAGGCTTTTACACTGGTCCAGATGTCCTCTTGTTGCACAATAAATGCTTATTGAATTTAACTTCCTGGAAACTTCCCAGATTACCTGCCATGCTCCCATGGGTCTGGCCCTCCCTGGTGAGGTTCTGAGGTTGCCACGTGTTTGGTTTTGACAAAGATGGTCTTGCTTTTGAGCTTGTGGTCTGGTAAAAAATATCAGACATAGGACTATCCCCTTTTTCCAGTTAAATAAATTGTATCATTATGTTACAGCAAAAATTGTATACACATAAGCAATGAAATCTAATACAAGGTAGAAATTGTTATCAGTGCAAGTTATACAACATGTCTTCTCAAAATTAGGGCCTCGGAGATTTGTTCACTGTATCCAGTGTTTTTGCAGATACCATTTGGCAACCCTATCTAGCTTATTCTTCCTCCTACCACAACTTACAGTGTGAGATAATGTAGAGGAGAAATATTACTCAGCTTGTACTTAGAAAATATGTTTAATGTTAGGAACACCATCAACATCAACAAAGACGTATCAAGTACCTGCTTTAATGATTCAAGCACACCTTTAAAGTAACTGCAGTGATTGCTGATATCTCTACTTTCTAAAGGGAGGAAAAAAGACTATCTGTAGCTTCATTAGATGGCTTTCTTTAGAGATATAGATAGATGATGATAGATAAATAGATGATAGATAGATGATAGATAGATAGATAGATAGATAGATAGATAGATAGATAGATAGATAGATATCAAAATAAGCACAGACTGGGACACCTGGCTTAGTTGGTGGAGCACGCAACTCTTGATCTCAAGGTTGTGAGTTCAAGTTTCACGATGAGTGTGGAGCCTACTTAAAAATAAAATCTTTCAAAAAAAAAAATAAGCACAGACATGGTTACCAAAAGAAAATAGGAGACTTCTGCTTCTTGGAAGATAGAATAGATGTACTTTTCCCAATTTCTCCTGCTAAACACAACTAAACTCCCTGGATCTTATGTATAAATCAAACATCAGAAGACTCTGTAAGGTCCAGAGAAGAAACAGGCCAGATGGGGACCTCAGTCCCCAAGGGATGATGCAGTGGTGATTTTCCTCGATATTCCTTTTGCCTCATACATTCTAGCCTTGGGCTGAAGAAGTCGGCAACCTAGAAACACCAACTGAAACAGAAAAAAAAATGTCCAAGCAGTGAAGTCTGCTCTCTTTAGCCAAAGGACCAGGAAAGGGGCAGTCCAGAAGGACAGAAAACTTGTAGACAATACCACTCTATTCCAGCCAAACACCACAGAAAAAACTGTGACCCTCATCCCCAGTCATTCCAGCAAAGGTTGATGAGTAGATGTAGACTTAACCTCCTCAGCAGGTTGTAATGAGGTACCTCAACGTCCCAGCCTAGGTGGTGTCAAAGAAGGCCAAGTAGGAAGCCCAGACTTGCATCATAGCTGGCCAGTAATGGTCCCTCCTCCAATCCCCATTGTATCAGTGGAAACTATTGTGGGAGCCAGAACTTCCACCTTTATGTGGCAGTGAAAATGAGCTCCCCCCTGAAGTGTCAACAGAAGCCAAATGGAGAAACTGGACTTCTTCCACCTGAAGGTAATGAGGGCGCTCTACCCCTTGCTCCTCTAGATGGATGTCAGAGAAAACCAGCAAGAACAGAAGGTCTAAAGAAGGTGTAGGGGCACCTGGCTGGCTCAGTTAGTGGAGCGTATGGCTCTTAATCTCAGGGTCATGAGTTCAAGTCCCAGGTCGAGTACAGAGATCACTTAAAATCTTAAAAAGTAAGAATGGCTAATGAATGTTCTCTAAATAGAAAGGTAATGATAAAAGAAGGAATTTTAGAATATCAGAAAGGAAGAACACAGTAAGACAAATAATATGGGTAAATAAAATAGGCTTTATTTTTCCTCTTGAATTTTCTGAGTTATACTTAATAGTTAAAACAAATTATTACATTGTCTGATGTAATTCTAAATGTATATAGAGGAAGTCTGTAAGACAATTATACTATGAATGGGGGAAGATAAAGAAACATAAAAGGAAGTAAAGTTTCTATACTACACTCAGACTGGTAAAATAACAACCCTAGTAGACCGTGATAAGTTATGTATATGTAATGTAAGACCTAGACCAACTGCCAAAATGTATATACAAACATATACAGCACAAAAGACTACAGATAATCAAAATGGAATTCTGATAAATGTTCAAGTAACCTACAAGAAGACAGGAAAAGAAAATAGAAAGATGAAAAAGAAAACAAACAAAACAAGCAAAATAAAATGGCATACTTAAGCCTTACTGTATCAATAATTAAATGTAAAGTGTCTGAATACACCAATTAAGGCATAGATAGGCAGAGTGGATGTAAAATATGACAATATGCTATCTAAAGAAACTTACCTCAAATATTATGATATGGGCAGGTTGAAAGTAAAAGTATGGAAAAAATTATACTATGCAAACATCATTCAACAGAAAGTAAGGATTATTACAGTAATATCAGAATAAGTAGACTTTATTTTTTAAGATTTTACTTTTTTAAGATTTTACTCATTTATTTGAGATGGAGAGAGAGAGAGCATGAACGGGGTGGGGGAAGGGGGCAGGAAGAGAGGGAGCAGCAGGTTCTCTACTGAGCAGGGACCCTGATGCGGGACGCAATCCTAGGACCTCTGGATCATGACCTGAGCCAAAGGCAGATGCTCAACCAACTGAGTCACTCAGGCGCCCCCTAATATTTTATTTTTATGTAATCTCTACACCCAATGTTGGGCCTAATTTACAATCCAGAGATCAAGAGTCACATGCTCTACTGACTGAGCCAGCCAGGCACCCCAGATAAAGCAGACTTCAGAGCAAAGAAAATGATCAGAGACAGAGAGGAATATTATATAATGCTAATAGGGTCAACCACCAAGAAGAATAACAATCTTAAATGTGCACACGCTAAAGATAGTTCCAAACTATGTGAAGCAAACGCTGAAAGAACTTAAAGGAGAAATAAACAAAGACACAATTATAGTTGGAGACTTCGACACCTCTACCTCAACATTTAATAGAACTACTAGACAAAAAATCAGCAAGCAAATAGAAGATTTCAACACCATGATCCATCAGGACCTAGTTGACATTTATAGAACATTCCATACAAGAACAGCAGAATACACATTCTTTTCAAGCACCCAAAGAACACATAACAAGATATACAAGATAGAGTATATCTTGAGCCATAAAACAAACATCAACAAATCTAAAAATACAGCATGTGAAATATAGTCAATAATACTGTAATAATTTTGTATGGCAACAGATGGTAACTACACTTGTGGTGAGCATTTTGTAATATATAGAATTGTCAAATCACTATGTTGTAACCTGAAACTAATATATTGTTTTATGTCAACTATAATTTAATTTTAAAAAATTGGAATCATATAGAAAGTGTTCTCTAATCACAGTGAAACAAAATAGAAATCAAAATAGGAAAATTTTCAAACACTTGGAAACAAAATACACCTCTAAACAATCTATTAGTCAAAAAGGAAGTCTCAAAGGAAATTTTAAAATACATAAAACTGATTAAAAATGAAAATACAACATATCAAAATCTGTAGAACATAGGCTAAGCAGTCCTGAGACAGTTATTTATAGCACTAAATGCTTACCTTTGAAAAGAGGCAGTCTCAAACCAAGAATATGAGCTCCCACTTTAAGAATCTAGAAAAATAAAAGCAAAATAAGCACTAAGCAATCAGAAAGAAGAAAATAATAAAGTTAAGAGCGAAAAACAGTGAGATTAAAAACAGAAAAACAAATGAGAAAAATCAATAAAACAAAGACCTGGTTCTCTGAAAAGATCAATAAAACTGACAAAATTCTAGGAAGACTGACAAAGCAAAAAGAGAGAATACAAAAATTACCAGTATCAGGCATGAAACAGGATATTACCACAGACTTTGCAGACATCAAGGGATAATAAGGGAGTACTACAAAAAATTCTACACACATAAATTTGGCAACTTAGATGAAATGAGCAATCCTTCAAAAAACAATATATTCATACATATTAGAAATGAAGAAATAGGGGCATCTGGGTGGCTCAGTCAGTTAAGCATCCAACTCTTGGTTTCAGCTCAGGTCATGATCTCAGGGTCATGAGATCAAGCCCCATGTCGGGCTCTGTGCTCATTGAGGAGTCTGCTTGGGATTCTTTACTCCTCCCTCTCCCTCCCCCTCTGACCCTCCCCCTACTCACACTCTCTCTCTCTAAAATAAATAAATAAATAAATAAAATCTTTAAAAAAAAGAAATGAAGAAATACAATTGCTAATATATGTAGATGGCATGACTGTCTATGTAGAAAATCCCAAAGAATCTACAAAATCTCCTAAAAGTAATAAATGAGTTCAGCAAGGTCACAGCATACAAGTTGAAGATCCAAAACTCAATTGTATTCGACATCCTAGCAATGAACACATGGACACCAAAATTAAAAATACAATACCATTTATAATTGCTCACGAAGAAAAGAAAACTTAAGTGTGACTCTAATAAAATATGTACAGGACATACATATATGCTAAAAATTACACAATGCTGATAAAAGAAAAATTTTTAAAAGATTTATTTATTTGAGAGAGAGTGTGAGTGGGGGGAGGGGCAGAGGGAGAGGAAGAGAATCCTCAAGCAGACTCCCTTCTGAGCACGGAGACCAATGCAGGGCTCAGTCCCAGGACCCTGACATCATGACCTGAACCAAAATCAAGAGTCAGCTGCTCAACTGACTGAGCCACCCAGGCGCCCCCAAAAAATTTTTTTAAAAATTTAAATAAATGGAAAGACATACTGTATTCCTAGACTGGAAGACTCAAAACTGTAAAGATACCAATTCTCCCCAAATTGATATACAGGTTTAATGAAATGCTTATCAAAATCCCAGGAAGAGCGGTTTTTAGATACAGATAAGATTAATCTAAAAATTAATCTAAAATTTATATGAAAAGGCAAAGGAACTAGAATAGGTATAACAATTTTGAAAGCCAAGAATAAAATGGGAGGAATCGGTTTATTAAAATTTCAAGACTTACTGTATTAGTTTCCTATTGCTGCTGGAACAAATTACCATACTTTAGTGGTTTTAAACAACACAAATTTATTATTATTATTTTAGATGATTTTGTTTTTAAGTAATTTCTACACCCAACATGGGGCTCAAACTCACAACCCTGAGATCAAGAGGAGTCAGATGCTTCACCAACTGAGCCAGCGAGGCAACCCACAAATTTATTATTTTATAGTTCTCAAGGTCAGAAGTCATAAATCAATCTCACGGGGCTAAAGTCAATGTGTCAGAAGAGCTATGTTCCTTTAGGGGGCTCTAGGAAAGAATCCATTGCCTTGCCTTTTCCCGCTTCTATAGGCCACTTACATTCATTGGCTTGTGGCTTCTTCCTCCCAATGACATTTATTCTCATCTCTGCCTCCATCATCCAATCTCCTCACTCTGACTGTGACTCTCCTGCCTCCTTTGTAATTATATTGAGTCCACCTGGATAATCTACCCATCTCAAGTTCTTTAATTTAGTCACATCTGCAAAGTCCTTTTACCATGCAAGATAACATGGTACAGGTTAGGATGTGGACATCTGTGAGGGGCCATTATTCAGCCTACCAGATGACAGTAATAAAGACTGTATGGTATTTGCGGAAGGATAGGCACATAAATCATTGGAACAGAACAGAGGAACCAAAAATATGCCCAAATGATTTTCAACAAAAGTGCAAAAGCAATTCAATGGAGGAAAGATGGCCTTCTCAATAAATGGTGCTGGAGCAACAGAACATCCAAAAAAAAAAAAAAAAGAACTTCAACCTAAATCTCACACCTTATACAAAAGTTAACTCAAAAATATCATAGACTTAAATTTAAAGTGTAAGCATAGAAAAAAAAAAAACAGGAAAAAAAATCTTTGTGATCTAGGGCTAAGCAAAGAGTTCTTAGATTTGACAACAAAAGCATGATCCATGGAGAGAAAAAATGTTAGGTTGGGCCTCATCAAAACAAAACATTTGCTCTGCAAAAGGCCCTGTGAAGAGGATGAAAAACCAGTTACAGAGTAGGAGAAAGTATCCACAAACCACGTATCTGACAAGGCCCTAGTATCTCGGATATACAAATAACTCTCAAAACTCAACTGTATGAAGGCAATCCAAATCAAAATGGGCAAAAGTCATGAACAGGGCGCCTGGGTGGCTCAGTTGGTTAAGCGACTGCCTTCGGCTCAGGTCATGATCCTGGAGTCCCGGGATCGAGTCCCGCATCGGGCTCCCTGCTCGGCAGGGAGTCTGCTTCTCCCTCTGACCCTCCCCCCTCTCTCTCATTCTCTCTCTCTCAAATAAATAAATAAAATCTTTAAAAAAAAAAAAAAAAGTCATGAACAGACGTGTCACCAAAGAGGTTATACAGATGATAAATTGCACATGAAAAGATGTTTAACATCTGGGTGCCTGGGTGGCTCAGATGGTTAAGCGTCTGCCTTCGGCTCAGGTCATGATCCCACGGTCCTGGGATCGAGCCCCGCATCTGGCTCCTTGCTCGGCGGGGAGTCTGCTTCTCCCTCTGCCTGCCGCTCCCCTCCTGCTTGTTCTCCCTCTCTCTCTTTCTTTCTCTTACAAATAAATAAATAAAATCTCTAAAAAAAAAAAATGAAAAAAGAAAAGATGTTTAACATCATTAGCCATTAAAGAAATGCAAATAAAAATCAAAATAAGATACCACTACGCACCTATCAGAACAGTTAAAATTAAAAAAAAATAATGGCAGCATCAAATGCTGGTAAGGAAGTAGAAAAACTGGATCACTCACACATTGTTGGTGAGAACATCAAATGGTAAAACCACTCTGGAAAAGTTTGGCAGTTTCTTATAAAACTATGTAACTACCACATGACCCAGTGATTGCACTGCTAGGCATTTATTCCAGATAAACAAAGACTTACATTCACACAAAAATGTGTAGATGAATGCTTATGGCAGCCTTACTTATAATAAATAAGTCAGAAGGGGAAACAATGAAGATGCCCTTCTGTAGGGGAATTGTTAAACAATTTGTGGGACATGCCTATCATGGGACACTACTTTGGAATAACAGGGAACAAACTATAAACATCTACAAAAACTCAGACAAATCTGTAGAGAATTATGCTGAATGACAGAAGCTAATCCCAAAGGTTACATACTGTATGATTTAATTTATATATCATTCTTGAAATGATAAAAATTGTAGAAATGCATGGGGCGCCTGAGTGTCTCAGTTGGTTGTGTCCGACTCTTGATTTTGGCTCAGGTCATGATCTCAGGGTCATGAGATGGAGCCCTGTGTTGCGCTCTGTGCTGCGTCCGGCTCCGCGCTGAGCATGGTGACTGCTTAAGATTCCCTCTCTCGCTCTCCCTCTGCTCCTCCCCCGACCTCTGAAAAAAA
The DNA here is from genome assembly GCF_002201575.2 of Neomonachus schauinslandi. Lineage (NCBI taxonomy): Eukaryota > Metazoa > Chordata > Mammalia > Carnivora > Phocidae > Neomonachus > Neomonachus schauinslandi. Next base: position 38,239,601 of record NC_058419.1, on the reverse strand, counting down.
AAGTAGAAATGGAGAACAGTTTAGTAGTTGCCAGAGGTTAAGGAGTGGGTTAGAGACAGGAAGAAAGCGAGTATAGCAATAAAATGGCAACATGAGGGTAATGGAAATGTATCAATGTTGATATCCTTGTTGTGATAGTGTGCTATAGTTTTGCAAGATGTTACCATGGGGGGAAATTGGGTAAAGGGTGCAAGAGATCTTTCTGTATTATTTCTTAGAATAGCATATAAGTTTAAAATTCTCTCAACATTAAAAGTTTTATTTAAAACAATAAATGAAAGTAAGAGATTCGAACCCAAGGGTAAAATAGGAATCTGAGTCTGTACTGATATACACAAACAAATCTAAAAAATAAAATAGTACTCAAAGACTTAAAATGAAAAGTAATCTCTTTCCCTTCCTCATCCTCCAGTCACCATTCTCAGGGACAACCTCCTCTCAATATGTTTAACTGGGATCTTCTAATAGTTACCTACACATTTCTATATGTAATCTGTAAGCTTATACTGCTATTTCTTTTCTTTTAATGTCAATAAATTTTTATTTAAGGAATTTCACATGTGATTCCTTCCACTGCCTATCACCATAGGGCCTCTAAAGTCAGAATCATAATTTTCAAAATAGCCCTTTTAAAAAGAACTTTTGTTCAATCCACAGTTGTCACTGTCAATCAGTCCAAAGTTCTTTAGGATGGGCTTCTTTGATCTCCCCTTGAATATGGACATACTTCAAAAATTCCCCACCTGTAATCTCTGGGATCCTATTTCTTTACTTTAGGGCCCTAGAAGTCAAACTGTGGGAAGGACATTGATTGCTATTTTGGCAAATGATCTAAAATTATTATTCCTCAATTGTTTCTAATATTTAAACGTCTTGTCACTTCCACTCTACTCCAGGAGCCTAGCAGAAAATGTTCCAGGTCTCATTGTCACCATTGCAATAAACTTGCTGTGAGGGAAGCATAACCTGTGTCTCAATGCTAATTTTTATCCATTTTTTGCATTATCTGTTGTTTCCTATTTTGATACATGAGCATATCTCCCACCCACCCAACTCATTTTTATTAAATCAGTGATCAGTATTAATATTTTGATGATGATGTAAATATCTTTCATTGTCGAAGAAATAGTTTCTATGATTATGTTTCCCTTCTTGACCCTTTTGTTCTTCCAAGAGTTCCTAGAGTTTTTCTGCTTTTCATTTCCTTAGGTTCTCTATACCTACCAAAATGCTTCATCAGATCAGTCCCATGTCTGCCAAAATTTTTTTCTGATCCCTTATGTGTATCAGATAATATAACAATTCCATTTCTCTTGTTGCAAACTTCCTTCTTGGAGCTGCCTCTCTCCTCATTTGCCTGCTCTAAACTGAACTGATTGATCCCTAGGCCTGCTGACAGGTGGCATTTCATGACTTTCCTTCGCTCCCTTACAGTGTTGGCTCCATTGTTTACTGGACCCACTGTCTTCTTGTTTTACTACCTCATTTTGCTGGAAAAAATTCTCTGGTAGCCTCAGATCAGAGGGTGAATAGTTTTGAGTCCTTTCATGTCCTTACATTACTGAAAGAGACTGGAGTCTAACCTCCCTGGGTGTAGAATTATAGGATGAAAATCATTTTCTCTCAGAGATTTGAAGGGATTGCTGCATTGTCTCCAGCCTTCAAGTATCGAGGTCATAAAGTTCAAGGTTGCCCTGTTTCCTGTTCTTTGTATGAAAAAATGTGTAATAGATACAGAGGCATAAATTGTAGCAATTTTAATGCACAAAGGAATAAATACGAATAAGTTTGTGCAAATAAATATGAAGACAGATGAATGGTCTCTTTTACAGAAAAAAAACTTATCGGAATAAACCTAAGAGTAAATAGTGAAATAAACCAAAACCTACTAAATCACTTAAATCACAACTAAAAGGCTCCCCACCAAATGTACCACAGCCCCCAAATATTTTAGGTGTGGATTTAACCATAACTGTTTAAGATGGAAACGTTGCAAAACTCATCTTATGAACCTATTATAGTCTTGATACCCAAACCAAGAAAGAACACTACAAGAAAAATTATAGACCAAACACCCAAATATAAATGTCAAAATCCAAAACAGAATTTTGGCAAGTCTATTTCAGCAGAGTTAGTAACAGAAACTCATGAGCAAGTAGGGTTCATTCCAGGAATGTAAGGATGTTTTAACACTAAAAAAAAAATCTAGCAGCTTAATTACCACATTAACAGATAAAGAAGGAATACATAATCATTTCACTACATACAGAAAAAAATATTTAATAAAATTCAATGCCTATTTAAAAAAAAACAAAACCTTTTTTGGCAAACTAGGAATAGAAATGAACCTTTATTTAACATGATACAGGATATAAATTCAATACCTAAAGAAAATATTATACTTAATGGTGAAACTTCAGGGGTCTTCTCATTAAAATAAAAAACAAGGGGAACCTGGCTGGCTCCATTGGTAGGGCATGCGACTCTTGATCTTGGGGTTGGAAGTTCGAACCCCACGTTGGGTGTAGAGATTATTTAAAAACAAAATCTTGGGGCACCTGCGTGGCTCAGTGTCTGACTCTTGATTTCGGCCCAGGTCCTGATCTCAGGGTGGTGAGATCCAGCCCAGCATAGGGCTCTGCACTTGGCATGGAGCCTGCTTGAGATTCTCTCCCTCTCCCTCTCTCTCCCTCTGCCCCTCCCCCCTCACACACTCGCTCGCTCTCTCAAATAAATTAGTCTTTTTAAAAAATCTTAAAAAAAACAACAAGGCAAGTATACCCACTAGGATTGCTCCTATTCCACATGGTGTTGGAAGTTAAGGTGACTACAATTAAGACAAGTAGGGGCACTTGGTTGGCTCAGTCAGTGGAACATGTGACTCTTGATCTTGGGGTTGTAAAAATTTCAGCCCCACCTTAGGTGTAGAGATTACTTAAAAATAAAATCTTTGAAAAAGGACAAGCAAAGAGGTAAAATACATGAATTAGAAGGGTTGATACCCTGTTATTAGGAGATAATACAATTAGCCACATAGACAATCTAAGACACCTACAGACAAACAAAAGAGAGCTTGACAAATGCCAGATGTAAGCTCAACATACCAAAATTAGAAATGAAACAGCAATGAATTAGAAATTATAGAAAGAAAAAATATGTAGGATCTTTATGGAGAAAATGACAAAACATGAGTAAAGTAAATAAAGGAAGACTTAAATAAATGGGGGAATATACTGTGTTTGTGGAAGAAAAGGCTTAATATTATAAAGATGTCAATTTCCCCCAAAATGAGTCAATAAATTCAGTGCAGTTATAATACTAATTCCAATGTGGGATGATAAAAGAGTCTGAAATAATCTTAACTTGTACAATACACACAACAATTTTTCTTTTATTTTTATTTTCATTCCAGTATATATTTAATTTAATTCGTGTTACATTAGTTTCAGGTGTACAATATACTGATTCCACAATTCTATACATGACTCAGTGCTCATCATGATAAGTGTACTCTTAACCCCCTTCACCTATTTCACCCATCCCCCCCACCTCCTCTCTGGCAACCATTAGGTTATAAAACAAACTTTAGATGGATTAAAGACCTATGTATGAAAACCAAAACTTTGGGGGACCTGGGTGGCTCAGTCGGTTAAGCGTTTGCCTTTGGCTCAGGTCATGATCCTAGTGTCCTGGGATAGAGCCCCGCATCAATGTCAGGCTCCTTGCTCAGCGGAGAGTCTGCTTCTTCCCCCCTTACCCCTTCTCCACTCTCCTTCTGCCCATCCTCCCCGCTACTTGTGCTCTCTCTGTCAAGCTCTCTCTCTCAAATAAATAAAATCTTTTAAAAAAAAACAAAACTTTGAAACTTTTAAAGATTTTATTTATTTATTTGACAGAGAGAGACACAGCGAGAGAGGGAACACAAGCAGGGGGAGCGGGAGAGGGAGAAGCAGGCTTCCCGCTGAGCAGGGAGCCCGATGCAGGACTCGATCCCAGGACCCCGGGATCATGACCTGAGCCGAAGGCAGATGCTTAACGACTGAGCCACCCAGGCGCCCCAAAACTTTGAAACTTTTAGTAAACTCTAAAGGAAGATACCTTTATGATCTCAAGGTAAAGAAGGATTTCTTAAACCAAACACAAAAAGCCCAAACCAAAAAGAAATTTTTGATACATTTTAATTAATTATATTTTAAAATTTATAAAACAAAATACATCAGAATACAGACAGACAATTCACAGACCGACAGACAATTCACTGCACGGCAACGCATATAACTAAGAAAGGATTAGTTTCCGGAATGTATAGTAAGTATAAAAGAAATAAGTAAATAAGTAAAAAAGAAAACCCCAAGTGGGGGTGGAGGGAAGACACATAAAGAGGTGATTCACAGAACTGGAAAACCTAAATAGACAATAAGCACGAGAAAAGATGCTCATCTGTATTAGTCACCATGAAATGAAAATTAAAGCAACAAGATACCATTTCACACAGATCAGATTGGCTAAAAGATTTTAAAACCCACAGTACCAAGTGTTAGGGGCAATATGGGGAAATGGAACTTCGTATTCTGCTGACGGCCGTGAAAATTGGCAAAACTACTTTGAAGCATAAGTTAGTGATATCTAGTAAAGCTGAAGATGTATATCAATGAAGAGCTTGCAATTCTACTTCCTCCTCTCTCATACTGTGTGGGAGAGATGGTCTAAAACTGATATGTCAAGAAAATGGGTCCGATATAAGTATATTCTCTATCCCGGGGCTTCCATGTGCATACAAATCACCTGTGGGTCCTGTTAAAATGCAAGTTCTGATTCAGCAGGTTTGAGATGGGGCCCAAGACTCTGCACTTCTAAGAAGCTCCTGGTGACGCCCAAGCTGCAGATATGAAACTTTATTTTGAGTAACAAAGAGGTAAAGCCTAGGTTGCCTGAAAAGGCCAGGCAGGTAGCAAAGGCGTGAAGCTGATTAGGTGGGGATGGTAGTGAACTACAGAATGCCTACCCTGAATACAGAAGGCAGTTGCTATCCAGCTCAGGCTGCAAGATGGAGGTTCGGAGGTTCCGATTTCTCAAGAAAGGCTGGAAATTTGGTTTTACGTGAAATCTTCCCATTTTAAAATGTTAACAACTCTTTAGAGGAGAAGGGAAAACACTATGTGAGCTAGACACAATGCATCTTTGGGCAAAATATGACCCTATGGCCTTCAGTGGGCAATCTCTGATCTAGACTCAACCTGGTAACCAACAGAAAACCTAAAATCAAACTGTTAAGAGGTTGCCTCTGGTATGTGGAATGGGTTGGGGAGGGGAGAAGCAGGGGACTTGCTTCTCATCATGAGAGCATCCGTATACTGTTTGGTTGTTACTACATGGGCATAGCTTTGATTTTTTAAAAAATATTTTGATGTAAAGGGGCGCCTGGGTGGCTCAGTCGTTGGGCATCTGCCTTCGGCTCAGGTCATGATCCCGGGGTCCTGGGATCGAGCCCCGCATCGGGCTCCCTGCTCCGCGGGAAGCCTGCTTCTCCCTCCCCCCACTTCCCCTGCTTGTGTTCCCTCTCTCGCTGTGTCTCTCTCTGTCAAATAAACAAATAAAATCTTTAAAAATAAATAAATAAATAAATATTTTGATGTAAAAACAGGATTAGATTTATAGTTGTTCCATATTTGCTTTGCCCATTTTAACTACAACTAAGTTCAAGCTTAATCAGGAACATATCATTTAATTATGATGTTGCTCTTATAGGAACCCATTAACCTACTTTATAATGATCTTTCTATGATGTGATTTCTAGGAATACAATATAGTGAGAAGTAAAGCTGACCTGAAATGAGGGTGTAAAATTAATTAAATTGCATCAACAGCCTTCTCAAGGGTCTTGTAATCAGCTGGTATTTCAGGAAACATAAAGAATCTAAGATCCCAAGGCTGGATGGTCACAGAGGTTGTCTTGTTCAACATGCTAGTGGCACTTAAACCCAGTATTTCCTTAACTTATATTGTTCTATATTCCTGACTTCTTTCAGATCATGGAAGGTGTAGAATACCAGGTCCAGGTATTAAAATATTTCTGATTAACAATAACAATATTATAATCGTAGAAATAATAACAATAGTAGAATCATAAGAGAAATAATAGACATTATTATTATATTGTATATATTATTATATATATTATTATAATGTTATATTATATTATATTATTATAATTATATTATAATTATAATATATATTATATTATAAATGTGCCTAACATTTTTTGTACACTCACACCGTGACAGGCATTGTGCCCCATGCTTAATGTTTTTCATCTCATTTGATCCAATTGATACCTCTCTATAAATGACTTGTTATTTACAAAAGGAAGCTGTGTTTTTCTCAGTGCATCATCTCAGTAGTATCTTTGCCCACAATATACAATCTCAATTTAATTACAAAAGAACAACAAACAAACTTTTTGCGAAATAACTGAGCAGCACTTTTCAGATATGTCGATTGTCATAAACCACAAATAAAGACTGAGGAGCTATTTCAGATTGGAGGAGATAACAAAGCATGAAAACTGAATTCAATGTATAATCTCATTTTGGGTTCTGAACTGGGAAAAATCGCTACAAAGGACAATATTCATAAAAATAACAAATTCAAATATGTACTACAAATTAGATGACAGTATTGTATCAATTTTAATTTTCTTGATTTAGATAAATGTACTGTGGTTATGTAAGAGAATGTCCTTGTTCTTAGAAAATACACACTGAAGTATTTAGGGATAAAGGGGCATGATATCTCCAACTTGCTCCCAAATGGTTCAGGAGAAAAACACACACACATACACACACACACACAGAATGATACAATAAATGAAGTAGATTGGGTAAAATATAAACACTTGTAAGTTTGAATTAATATCAAAACAAAATTTACAAAAAACGAGATTGTTACTACTATTATCCTATACTACAGATGAAGAAAGTGAGGATCAGAAAGCTAAGTAATTTATACAATTATTAAGAGGTGGAATCTGAATTCAAACCCAGAGTTGATGATTCCAAAATCCATACTTTTAACTATTGGGGTGTATTGTCTTGAGTTAGCAATTTTGTTTTGTTTTGAGGACAAAATGCATACTTTTGAATCAGTGCTTTCTTTTTTTTTTTATTTTGTTTTTTTATTTGAAAGAGAAAGAGATAGAGAGATAAGAGAGAGTGAGCCTGAGTGGGGCGAGGGGCAGAGGGAGAGGGACATGCAGACTCCCCGCTGAGCACAGAGCCCTGATGCAGGGCTAGATGTGAGGCTCGATCCCAGGACCCTGAGATCATGACCTGAGCTGAAGGCAGACGCTTAGCCACCCAAGTACCCCAAATCAATGCTTTCATTAAAGCAGTCATCTTAGAGGGCTATATGCTCATTCAGTTGATGCTCTTGCTGCCTATGCTCTTTGGAAATACCAGCTAAGGTCAGTTTGCTAGTCACATACGTCAGACTTCACCTTGATTTTTCACCTCCATTCCCCATATCTCATTGAAAGGAATGCATGAAGTATGTTGTATCTGTTTTCAAACTTGTCACATGACTTTATAGATATCTCATCTTTTCCAGCCCTTTAAACACATCAAGAGCAATAATTGCTTTGAAAGCTGATGTGGGGGTGACAAGATAAATTGATGCAAGAAGAATAGTCTTTTCAATGGTTGGTGCTGGGACAATGGACTATCCACATGCAAAAAAAAAAAAAATGAAGTTGAGCCCCTACCTCACACCATATACAACCATTCACTCAAAATGGATCAAAGACTTAAATGTAAGAGCTAAGACTATAAAACTCTGAGAAGAAAACAGGGAAAAATTTTCTTGACCTTGGATGAGGCAAATTCCTTGGATATGACAGCCAAAGCATAAACAAAAGAAAAATATACAAAGGGGACTTCATCAGCACTAAAAATATTTATGCTGCAAAGGACAATTTTGGGGCACCTGGGTGGCTCAGTCGGTTGAGCATCTGGCTCTTGATTTCAGATCAGGGCACAGTCTCAGGGTCCTGAGATCCAGCCCCACGTGAGGCTCCACATTCAGCAGGGAGTCTGCTTGTCCCTCTCCCTTTGCCCTTCCCCCTGCCCATGCAATCTCTCTCTCTGTCAAATAAATAAATAAAATCTTTTATGATATGAATCAGGACCCATATCATAAATTAAAATGGTTTTTAATAAATAAAAAATCTTATTTATTTGACAGAGAGAGACAACACGAGAGAGGGAACACAAGCAGGGGAAAGTGGGAGAGGGAGAAGCAGGCTTCCCGTGGAGCAGGGAGCCCGATGCGGGTCTCGATCCCAGGACCCTGGGATCACGACCTGAGCCAAAGGCAGATGCCTAACAACTGAGCCAACCCAGGTGCCCCGATAAATAAATAAAATCTTAAAAAAAAGACAATGTTAAGAAAATGAAAAGATAATCCACAGAATGGGAGAAAAATACTTGCAAGTCACGTATCTCATAAAGGACTTAGATCCAGAATACATAATGAATGCTTACAATTCAATAATGAAAAGTAAATAACTCAATTTAAAAATTGGCAAAGGATTTGAGGAGACGTTTCTCCTAAGAAGTTATGGAAATGGCCAATAAACACATAAAAAGATGCTTAACATCATTAGTCATTAGGGAAATGCAAATCAAAACCACAGTGAGCTACCACTTTACACCCACAAAGATGGCATTAATCAGAAAGACAGTAACAAGTATGGGCAAAGATATGGAGAAATTGGAACCCTTGTGCATTGCTGGCGGGAATGTAAAATGATGCAGCCCCTGTAAAAAACAGTCTGGCAGTTAATCAAATGGTTAAACATAAAGTTACTACATAACCCAGCAATTCCACTCCTAAGTATATACCCAAGAGCACTGGAAACATAAGCCCACCCAAAAACCTGAGCATAAATGTCTACGGCAGCATTATTCACAATAGCCAAAAATTGAAATAACCCAAATATTTGTCAATTGATGGATAGGTAAGCAAAATGTGATATATCCATATCATGGAATATTAACTGGCCATAAGAAAAAATGAAATACTGGGGCACCTGGGTGGCTTAGTCGGTTAAGCATTCGATTCTTGATTTTGGCTCAGGTCATGATCTCAGAGTCATGAGATCGAGCCCGAGTTGGGCTCCACGCTCAGTGAGGAGTTGGCTTGAGATTCTCTCGCTGCCTCGCCTTCTGCCCCTCCCCCTCGCTCATGCTCGCTTGCGCTCTCTCACAAAGAAATAAATAAATCTTAAAAAAAGGAATGAAGTACTAATAAATGCTTTAACATGGATGAACCTTAAAAACTGTATGCTATGTGGAAGGAGCCAGATATAAAATGTCACATACTATACATGTGACTATATGATTCCCTTTCTGTGAAATGTTTACAATAGGAAAGTCTATAAAACCAGAAAAGAAATTAGTGGTTGCCAGAGGTGGAGGGGAGAGGACACGATAGGGAATGAGTGCTAAGAGACATGGGATTTCTTTTTTGGGGTGACTGAAAATTTTCTGGTGTTAGGTAGTGGTGATCAAATGCACAACTCTGTCAATATAGTAAAAACCACTTTAAAGGGTGGATTTTAGGGGGCACCTGGGTGGCTCAGTCAGTGAAGCAACTGACTCTTGATTTCGGCTCAGGTCATGATCTCAGGGGTCCTGGGATTGGGCCCTACATCAGGCTCTGCACTCAGCGTGGAGTCGGCTTGAGGATTTCTCTCCCTCTCCCACTGTCCCTCCTCCATCTCACACACTCTCCCTCTAAAATAAATAAATAAATATTTTTAAAAAAATAAAATAAAGGGTGGATTTTATGTTATGTGAATTCTATCTCACTAAAGCTGTTTTCTTTCTTTTTTTTTTTTAAAGATTTTATTTATTTATTTGAGAGAGAGAATGAGATATAGAGCATGAGAGGGGGGAGGGTCAGAGAGAGAGGCAGACTCCCTGCCGAGCAGGGAGCCCGACGTGGGATTCGATCCCAGTACTCCAGGATCATGACCTGAGCCAAAGGCAGTCACTTAACCAACTGAGCCACCCAGGCGCCCAAAGCTGTTTTCTTTTTAAAAAGACAACACCTAAATTCCAACTCAGGAATTGCTTTAGGCTTTTTCCACTTCCCCATGCCTCCCTTCTGACCTTCCCTGTCCTCTCGACCATCTCTGATTGTGTAGTTTTTCATTCTTACTTTCCAGCTTCCTTGTTGAATTCGAAGAGACCCAAGATTTGGACATTCCATCCACAATTGTTTCAGCAATGGACACATAACCCATATCAGGCCAGTTAGTGCCAATAAGACTCAATTTAGGGACTCCCACTGCTCTACCAGGGAAAGGAATACCACTGTTGGATGAGGCATTGTGAGACAGAAGGTACCAGACGTTTCCGCTAAGAGTCGGAAAATCGAAACCAACCCCAAGAAAGTGTCTCTGATGGCTCCTGGGTAAAACAATCTGCAGTCTGCATTAAGCCATGCGTGAATTGGCTCTACCTCTAACATTTAAGCTTATCGTGAATTACAGATTGCCTGTTTTGCTTAAGCCAGTTTGGGTCTTTTTATGTATTTATTTTTGGTCAATTCCAATGAAAGAATCCTAAATGAAATGGGCTGTTTTGCCGGACTCCCAAACCTATCAGGACACGATTTCAAATCTTCCCCCCTCACAGGACCCTGCTTCGTAGGCCTTTCCTATCAAAGGAGGGAAAGGTTCTTGCCTATCGAAGGAGGGACATCAGACCTTTCCAATACCATAACACATGTAAATTTAGGCTCTCGTGCAACACACAAATGAACGGGCCTCAAACAGTTGTTCCTCGTTATCTGGAAGGCTGGAAAGAAAGTGGTAATAGTACAATGTAGTAGGATGGGACTGGCATTAGGAGTTACTCTCTTCCTCTCCGGAAGCCAGAGATGTTTATTGTTAATAAGGGAGGGGGGGGGAGCAAAGAGCATGAAGGGCTCAATAACCTGGAGAAAGGATAAATAATTAGGTTGGCTTTGGATAAACTAGTAGAATCCCCACATGAGCAACGTCATTAGCTCTATGTGAGAGTCAACCAAGAGAGTGTCTGTAAATAGGTGGCTTGTGGTTTGGAAACACACAGAACTCCAATTAAGGTAGGCACCTCAGAGAAACCAAAATGAAATGTGACGGTAATTAAGTAACCCGAAGCCTAAGTATATACTCTCCTGCATCTAGCCTCATGCTCGGCACATCGCAGTGGCATTAAATGTGTGTTGAATAAATGAATGGATCTGTATAAACAAAGGGATCAACACACCAGAGGGAAATTTAAGGAGTCTCAAATAGGCAGCCGTCATCCCGGTGTAGTCCAGGGGATAGGGTATCTTATGTAGATAGAAACATAGTTAGGGACATGAATGTGGAAATGGTTAGAGACAGTAGAGATATAGACAGAGACCTGGCTCTGTGTGCTTGATTAATGTACATCCACCACTTGACTAAGAACTCCTCGCAGTGTGGGGGTCCGACCTTGGACTCTACTACATCGAATAAGGTAAATTTCACCTATGGTGGCCTCCTGGCAGCCAGCCAGCTGGCTTTCATCTGGTGATAACCTCCGCATTTGTCATGCTCTGAGCTGGCCTTAGCATTGCAACTACTTTAACCTATGTACCAAGCAGTGAAAAAGCTGACCATTGCATAAGGGAAAATGTTTTAAAAGCAGAAACCATGCTGGCCAATCAGCATATGTAATTTTTGGCTCTGTGATTCCTCTTTCTACAATCTTAACATTGGGGGCACTCGGAAGAGTTGGGTGAGAACATCGTCCGTGCAAAAATAGTTCTAGGCCTTTTGTGGCCCCCCAAGAGAAGGTCCAGAGGGCCGTCCCTCAACTCCCCTGGGGACACCACATTCACATAGGCACTGCTGCATCCCCTGTTCTAGATAAAAACACGTTCCAGATTAAAAAACAAAAACAAAAACAAGCTTTCCATTTCTAACCCTACTAGGTCAACGCCGGCCCTTGCTTTGCTCTTTTGTGTGGTTACACTTTCTTATCAAAGGAAAACACAGGGGCCTCATTGAGCTCTCTGTGTCAGTCATAACTAGAGAAAGGGAGTTTAAGCCCTCCTTCATTTATTCTTTTTTTTTCCTTTTTTGATCAAAAGGTCAACAAAAAATGTTTGCTCAGAGAGAAAGGATATTATGTAAATAATTAGCCCATTCCAAGATTATGTTGCACGTATATATAGTACAGTAGAGAGCTGAGAAGGGGACTAGAATTTGCAGCAGGACTGGGGAGCTTACGACTTGGAGAAGTAGGAATTCTCTCTGTAGTTCTGCTTCTCTAGAATGCAGGCAGAATGGATTGTACTGGCTAATGGAATGACGCCCCCAGCCCAGATCTGGATTTTCAACTGAGGAAGAATCCGAAATCGGTGAAAGGAGGCCTAAATGCTAATGCCATATTGAACTGAACAGAATCTCTTCATAGATTGGTAAAGAGGCTGTGTTCCCAAATCAGGTAGGCTCTCTGGGTCACTGGCACGTGAACCAGTTCCTCTGTGTGGGACCAAGAAGACAGACCTTGAGAAGAAACTTCAATGAAACATTTCTAGGATAGTCCGGTAAGAGTCTGCTCAGACCAGCGCTCTGGGGGAGCCCAGCCAGTCTGACTTTGATGATGCTTTCTTTCTCTGCTTTTATAGGCTCAGCCACAGCTTTCTCACCTTCCGTTTGGTCTCCTGAGGCTGTCCGAAGCATCAAAAGGTAACGACAATACTGAATTCTATACCCGACCATTAAGCGATGTCTCTATACCCCTTAGGAGCAAATGGGAATATTTATCTAAATATCTTTGTGCTGTTGTGGTGTTGGTGTTGTTGTCTCTCCAGGGTCGTCTTCTGCGGCCAAAGAAGACAGTGTTGATCTGGAAGGCTGCTGAAGACTGAGAATCGGATCATCCATCAGTATTTTGAGGACATCCAGAGTCGCCATACGAGGAGCCATAGACCAACGAGCCAGCTGCCGATGAGAATAGGCGTCTGACACCCCCGCCTTGTCCACGGCCTCCTCGACCCGCGCTGTCCCTAAATTGTTCCAGGTATCTGTGGCATCTCATATCGGTTTCAGCCCTCAGCCCCGATGCTTGACACCCTCCTTCAAAAAGGGACTTTTTGCTAGCCTTGACTACACTCACATTTGCCTCTTGGATTACTTCTGCTCTCTCTGCTCCAGGTAAACACACTACCTGATCCCGAAAGGAAAGCACAGAAAATTTGGAGGGGGAAGAAACATGGAAAAGGACTTTCTAACTCACATGAAGGCTCCGGTGACCCGGGCAAGCGACACAGACCCAGGCACACGAGCAGCACAGGGAACAGCCCCGCCTGAGGTCCAGACTCCACTTGAAGGCGCTCTACTGGCCGCAAGTAGTGGGGAAAATGTGGGGCAGCAAAGCCCGGGGCCAGGAGAGAACGAGGAGATGGAAAATAGGTCTGTTCTTATTTCGAGTCCGAGCGCAGAGGCCGATGGCCAATGCCCAGATGCGGGTCTGGTTGAGGCTGCACTGCAGGGGTCCAACACCTGGGGAAATGCAGGGAGGAAAGGCAGCCGGAAAAGGAGGAACAGAAAGCAAACTAAGATTGTGTGTCTTCCCTGGCCTCTGACGCTACAGACTCGGGCATCTTCTGCAGCCCCAGTTCTGGGCCAGTCTCGTGTCCTGGGGGCTCTGGGGTCTGCTGATACTGGAGGCAGCGAGGTGGGTGAAAACAGGGAGCAGGGGGAGGATGAGGAGAGTGAGAACACATCGATTCTCACTGAGCCTCAGGAGGCACCTGCTGACGCCCTGTGGCCAGCAACAAGTGCAGTCCAGCCCTCTCTTGAGGAGGCATCCCTGGCAGCCGATGAGGGGATAAACACAAGGCAGAAAAAGAGTCGGAAAGGGAGAAATAAAAAGAACAAAATGATCATGGCTAGTCCTTGGCCTCTGACAGTATATGCTTGGGCATCGTACACAGACCCAGCTCAGGCTCAGACAGCTTCGGCAGGGGACGAATCACTTGCCAAAGATGGAGTCGATGGGGGGCATCGAAGCCAGGGTCCAGAGGGTGAGGCAGATAACGCGTCAGCTGAGACTCCTTACGAGGGTGCACAGGAGGAGGCCCCAGACTCAGCTGAGGATCTGGAGCAGGTCTCACGGGAGAAGAGAGAATCCCTCTCTGCTGACAGCATGGGAGATGGAGGGACGAGCAGACATACAAAGAGCAATAGAAGGGAGAAGAGTGTCTTGGTCTGTCCTTGGCCTCTGACAGTACAAGCCTGGGCATCATTTGGAGCAGCAGATGAGGTTCAGACTCATCTCCAGGGCAAGTCTTCTGCTGCAAGTATGGAGGAGGATGTGGGGCAGAAAAACAAGCCTCAGCTGGAGAATAGTGAGGAGGAGACAAAGCCCACTCCTCCTTGGCCCGCGAGGGTCCAGGCTGGTGCCTCCTCCTCAGCAACAGCTCCGGGACAGGTTTCATTTGGGGGGGCTCCTTCGCAAGACCTCCAGTCCCAGGTGAGCCAAACTGGGAGGAGGTCCCAGGAGAGAGAGGAGGAACAAGTTCAGAGCAAAGCAGAGCAAACTCTGGAAGCTGGTCAGGGTTGGAGAAGCACCAAGAGATACCCGGGGGATCAGGACTTCTGGGAATGCACAGTGATGGATTTTGCTAGGAAAGTCGACTGTTGCTATTGTGGGGAGCTCTGCTCACAAGAGCAGATGGAGGCTTTGACCTTGACCAAAGCCCACACCCACAGCAGTAGTTCAGTGATGGGAATGCAAGGACCAGAGAAGGAGAGGGCTGAATCTCCAGCAGTCTGGATGGGCAAATGGGGAGGTTTTTTGAGACGCAAAGGAGAAAAGAAAGGGACCTAAGGGACCTAAAGAGCACTTTGGGTCCTGGAAGGACCACCATGGATATCTGTTGGGAGAGAGCTGTTTAAAATGTAACATCGAGGCTCACAACCCAACTGGTTAATTTACCCCGTGCCATGGTAACATTGCAATTAATCTCTGGATGGGCAATTTCTCTCTGAAATAAGTTTTAGGTTGCTGGAGAACAAGCATAACTTCAGAGAAGCAAAAATGCTTTTTTCTCTATCTTCTTTCCCGCAACATTCTCAACATTGTTGGGAAAGGCTTTTTACCTATGGCTGATAAGTGCTATTAGAGTCTAGAGGGTAAACCAATGACAGAATGTGTATTAGATCCCGAGAACTTCTCTTGACTAGAAAGTAGTATTGTAGGTTGCATATTAGATTGTAAACTGACCTGATGAGTGCACTTAGTTCTAAGACTGGCCAATTTACAGTTGCTAAGACTACAGGCTAAGAGTGCAGATCCCAGTGCCTGGGATCAAAGCCCGGCTTTGCCACTTGCTACCCATGTTCCTCTGAGCAAGTCACTCTTGTCTTCTGGGCCCCCGTCTATCCCATAGGGGTAATAATAGCACCTGCTTTATAGATTGTATGATTAAATGAGTTAAAACATGTGAAGCACTTAGACTAGTACATGGCATATAATAAGCCCTCAGACACTAATCACCTATGATTGCTTTAACTTTCAGTACTAAATGTCATGCAAGGGTTTGGCACTGTGGTATTATGCATCCGGAAAGTTACACAAACGGCCGTGCGTGTGGGAGGCAGGCGACGATGCCTCCATGTGCAGTTATGGTAGCAAAGCCTTAAAGCCAAGGGGCAAAATGCTGCTTACGGGGGGAAGAGCAGACAAGAAAATGGTAGCTATCATTCGGAGGTGTAGGATCTCAGCCACGGCAGGACAATGTGCAGCCATAAAGGCCGGGAGAGAATGCGCTCCTGCGTTCATAGTCGTCACCGCGGGACGGTGGGATCATGCACGGGCCTCGTTTTTCCGCTTCCTGATTCTTTTGTGTAACTTCCAACGGCCTACCTCCCCATGTCGTCAGCAAATAATCAAAACTCATGCAGGAGGGCAACAAGGCCAAGGAGCTCTCTCCTGGGTGGACTTGCTGGAGGAGTCAGCCAACGTGGGAGGTGCTCAGGGGACTCCCCAGCCCGCAGCTGCTGGAAGAGGGACCCGGGCACAACCCAGACAGCTCCGCCCATCGCCCACCTGGAAGGAGGCAGGGATTCCATTTTTCTCCAGCTACCTGTGGGAACAAAGGAGGGAGCTCACTCTTCTGCTCTAACCGACCCTTGCCTGATTGGGCAGCGACGGTGCTGCTCTTGACTCTAGGTCGTTACCACCTGCCACGTCTGTTGTCGCCTTACCTGGCAGGTTGGCTGGACAATGCAGCTGGGCATAGGCTGAGAGTAAAGCGTAGGCTTTTGCACTGGCCTTTCGGATAGCCTGGCTTTGGGGTCGATTTAGTCAAAATGATGTCCTGATGCATTCCCTGGCAACACTGAAGGGGTAGATATTCATGGAGGGTTCAGAGGGGGCCTAAGTGCCCCTTTTCTGTGTCCTGGATGCTCTAGCAGGCTCTTCGGGGGAACGTCTGGAGAAGCGTCTTTTTGAAGGTGCACAAGGGAATTTTCTGATGCCCGCTCATCTTCCTGCCGCGAGGGGCCAGCTGCACTCTGATCTCACTTGAAGGGGACAGTTGTACCCTCTAGTTGGCTACATGCTTCACTATTAAATCCAGGGCCTTAACCAGAAGAGTGAGTGTGTATATGCAGGAGTTGGGGCCTCATAGCCTCACTACCCCTCAACACCACCTCCGGAAAGGGCTCTCTGCTATGAATCAAGGTTAGAATATGGGGAATGAAAGAACTGATTTCTTTTTTCCAGGTGAGTCATCTCCTCTATTTCTCCCACATTAGTTGTAAATTCGGGGCAGGAGAGCTACGCAGGGCAAGGGGACGAGCAGGGGAAAGAGAATAAGGAGAAGCTGGTTGCCCAGTTCTTGGGCTGGTCCAAGTTTAAAGCCGAAAGAGAGGGTCAAGAGGGCCTGAGTTCCCTTCATTGTCCAGCTCAGCTCACTAGGGGAAGAGTCGAAATGGATTTGAGGCAGAAGGACCTATAACTGTAAATAAAGACTGCATTTGCCTGACTTATTTGCTGTGTCACATTAATTTGGGGGATACTTCAAGTGCAACAGCAGGCAACCGACAAGAGTCTTGCTGTTGTGTTGGGGAGGAAACCCCAGCATCTAAGAAACACAACTGGTCTTACTATGGCAGCCAGGAGGAACAAGGGTGGCCTGAGCAGTCCCCGGGAACGGGTCTCCCCTTACAAAGGCAATGTGATGGCGTCGCTCACCACAGGATAAGCCGTTTAAGCTGAGCTCTCCGGGCGCAACACCTTATTTCTGTCTGTTTCAAAATAAAATCCTTCTCCCTGCCTTCCTTCCCTAAGAAGACTCCACATTTCCAGCCCTGTCTCCCACGTGCCCCAATAGGACCCATCCACTGTGCGCAAAGCCCCTCCAGGCCTTCTCCCTGCCCAGTGATGCATTTTAGTTGGTGCACCCGGGGCTTTCTTTTGCACCTGAACCAAAGCTGCATACTCTGTTGCTTCAGAGGCTCAGTGAAGTTTTGTGGTAGGAAGTATTCCTGTGGGATATATATTGTTCTAAAACTCAGGCAGCCACTTGGGGGTCACTTCCTGTATATGTGAAGTGGGCTGGGTGCTCAAGGGACTACCCTTTCATCTCACGGCTAGGTAAAGAAATTGCTGGACATCATTCATTTCCCATAAAATAAACGGGTTCCCTGGGGTGGGGGTGGGGGAGCCCTGTGAAACACAAGGGTTCTTTCATGGCATTTGCCTTAACTGACAATCCTGAAGTACCCAGAGTTTATATAGTGCTTAGCTCCCAAGAAGTTCACAGTGCTCCTTGATATCAAAACATGGTGTCCTGGGTTGGCTCAGTGGGTAGAGCCTGCGACTCTTGATCTCAGGGTCATGAGTTCGAGCCTCACGTTGGGTGTAGAAATTACTTAAATAAAACAAAATAAAGGGGCGCCTCGGTGGCTCAGTCAGTTATGCGTCTGCCTTCGGCTCAGGTCCTGATCCCAGGGTCCTGGGATCGAGCCCCACATTGAGCTTCCTGCTGGGTGGGGAGTCTGCTTCTCCCTCTGCCTCTTCCCCCTCTACCAGCTTGTGCTCTCTCTCTCTCTCAAATAAATAAATAAAATCTTTTAAAAAATAAAATAAAATAAAATCTTTAAAAAAAAAATGCTGTCCTTAGTATATGAACGTGACATCAATGACCCATTAGCAGTAGGATGGCCTTTGGAGTGGTTTTGCCACTAGGGATGAGGCTACACCCAGTATTTAAGTCTCATTCCTTGTGACCTTGGGCAGCCATTTTCCAGCCAGGATCGGACCTCGGAAGGGAGCAAAGCTAATTGAGCCACAGAGTCCCCTCTCTTGTCCCCAAGCTCTAACCACCTCAGCTCACCAGCCAGAAGTGCTTCTGGCTCCAGGAACATGGGCTCTGGAGTCTATCTGAATTCAAATCCTGACTCTTCTTACTAACTTGGGTAATTACTTAACCCTTCCATGCCTCAATTTCTTCATCTGTAAAATGAAACCAACAGTAGTGCTTCTCTCTTAAGATTGATGTGAGGATTTTTTTAAAGATTTCATTTATTTATTTGAGAGAGAGAGAAAGCTAGAGAGCAAGCACGATTGAGGGGAGGGGCGGAGGGAGAAGAAGACTCCCCGCTGAGCAGGGAGCCCGACGTGGGGCTTGATCCCAGGACCCTGAGATCATGACCTGAGCCAAAGGCAGATGCGTAACTGACTGAGCCACCCAGGCGCCCCAAGCCTGTTGTAAGGATTAAAAGAGAAAATAGGTGTCAAGTGTCTTCTCCAATGACGAAAGCAAGAGGATATATCTTTTGCCCTGTGGGCTTTGGTTTGCCCTATACCCCAGTGCCAAGCTCTTCTCCATCTTCATTTGGTTGTCAAACTAGATTCCTTGACAGTCATATAATGCCCAGCCCCAGCCCTCACCCCCTGCCCGTCCTGACAATATTACTCAAGTGCTTTTGGGTGGGGATCAGACACTGCCATGGGTGCTGCAAAGAAACATCAAAGAAATATTATCTCTTCCTTCAATGAGCTCAACATTTACCTTGGGAAATGGGCCAAAAAGAAGGTAATTTTGGCACCATACATGCTCTATCGCAGCAAGCACAGCCAAAACCCACTGGGCCTAGGCAGATGCAAGCCCAGCCCCAGGGCTTGTTTTTAACCTAAAGATAAGAAAGCCACAGTGAGGGACGCCTGGGTGGCTCAGTCGTTAAGCATCTGCCTTCGGCTCAGGTCATGATCCCAGGGTCCTGGGATCGAGCCCCGCATCGGGCTCCCTGCTCCTTGGGAGCCTGCTTCTGCCTCTGCCTCTCCCTCTCTCTCTGTCTCTCATGAATAAATAAATAAAATCTTTAAAAAAAAAGAAAGAAAGAAAGAAAGAAAGCCACAGCGAAAGGTCTGGGAGATATCTTAGAAGACATTCCTGGTTTAAAAAAAAAATGAGGGGTCTGGTTTCTTAACAAAGTGAGAAAAATCCACATCTATCAATTACCGCAAACTATGCTGGATACTGTGAGAATATCTCTACATTTATTTATCTACCTACTTACGTATTCCTCATTTCAGCAGGGTGCTGGGCCCTCGAAGAGCTTCCAATCTAGCAAAAGTCTTCAAACAATTTTTAAAAATGCAACCACAGGACAAAATATTGCATGACCCCACGCATATGAGGCACCCAGAGTAGTCAAATGTATAGAGACAGAAAGTAAAATACTGGCGGAAAGGGGTGTGGAGAGTTCACGTCTAACGGATACAGAATTTCAGTTGGCGATAATATAAAAGTTCTGGAACTACACGGTGGTGATGGTTGCACAACATGACTACTTAACGCTACAGAATTCTCCACGTAATAATGATTCATATGGTAAAGTGTATGGTATGTGTCTTTTACCACAAATTAAAAAGCAATGCAAGATGGTATTTAAAAAACCAAAAAAACAAAAAACAACCTCACCAGCTAATTATACAACTTTGCCGAAAGTCATTTCTGGCCATAATGAATTCAGAAGAAGGAAAGCTCAAGGAAGGATAGAGCAGCTCAGGAAAGCGTTACCAAAGAGTCAAGATAAGAGCCGGGCTTATGAGTGGGAACGGTGTGTACAGGAGCCCCACAGAAAGAGGCGTGTGTGTTTAGGAGAACAGTGGGAACCAAGGCCATTTGCATGGAGTGGGGCCTGGCCCCGGAGGGGCTTGAACAGCAGGCAGACATTTAAACTGTGAGAGAGAGAGAGAGAGAGAGAGAGAGAGAGAGAGAACAACCAGGGGGGAGGGGCAGAGGGAGAGGGAGAAGCAGGCTTCCCGCGGAGCAGGGAGCCCAATGTGGGGCTTGATCCCAGGATCCCAGGATCGTGACCTGAGCCGAAGGCAGACACTTCACCAACTGAGCCACCCAGGCTCCCCACAACTTCATTTTTTATTTCTGAAATCTGAGCAACATCCGCAGTCTAGTTAATTATAATGAGCCTGGTTTGGGTAATACACTAATGATGTAAGATGTCACAATTGTGTGTGTGTGGGGGGGAATCTGGGGGATGGGTACAAGGGAACTCTTGGCACTATTTCTGCAACTTCCTGTGAGTCTATAATTATTTCAAAACCAGAGGTTAGACAATGAATGTTTGAAAGATCAGTCGGTCACATGTGTGCATGATGGTTTGAAAGGAGACAACATGGAGACAGGAGGAGAAGCTGTTTCAAGCAGATCTTTCTCCACCTAAATGTGGCTCATTCAGAAAAGAGGTTGGTGCCGAGTAAACAAAACCCTCGCTCCTGCTGTTCAGTCAAGGAGAAAAATTGGAATGTGTTGGATCTGAGAGCCAAACGCTGTGTGTTACTGGATGAGGGTGTTTGGTCTTGGAAGTTGGGAGTTAAGAGTGATTTTTCTAGGGGCGCCTGGGTGGCTCAGTCAGTTAAGCATCGGACTCTTGATTTTGGCTTAGGTCATGATCTCAGGGTCGTGAGATCAAGCCCCATGTCTGGCTCTGCCCTGGATGTGGAGCCTACTTGGGATTCTCTCCTTCTTCTCCCTCTGCCCCTCCCCGTCCCCCAGCTTGTGCAGTACGTGTGTGTGCACGCGCGCACTCTCTCTCTCCCCCTTTCTCTATAAAGAAAAAGAGAGAGAGTGATTTTCTAGTCAGCCTTCTAGAGGTGAGTCAGGCTCTGCCATGGTGAACAGCAACCTGTTTAATAAAAAGATGCAGATGTTAGACCACCAAACTGGAGCTTGTTCTCTATGAAAACACAATGGAAACACCTCTAAACACCTGTAGCCTGCAGAGAAGGGACTGGGCAGCAAGTGAGTGGGCATCTGGCTGTACAACATGCCCGCTGAGCGACAGTGACTCAGAAGACCATTGTCCAAACATCATCTGCTTGCCCAGCCAAGCCCACTCAGTCTCCAAAATCCACAAAGGAAAAAGTTGAATGCTGGCAAGCAACTTTTCCCCTGCTTTCTTTCCTTGCATCTGAAGAGGAGCAGGATTTACCACCTCAGAATATGTCACTTGGGCATGAGGATTGTTGTGAGCTAAAGGCAAGCAACACCCAGCAGATTCAGGAGGAGCTCTTTACCTCCCCCTCCACTGCCAACATTTCCATTGGAAATGGGGGCCTGTAGCAGGGAGAGAGCTACAACCACAGATACCTTTTTACCTAAGAAACTTACCTGCACACCAGGGCAAACTTTGTTTTATAAACATCTCCTCTTGCCTTCCTGTGAGTGGCCTTCCTCCCCCTTGGTATCCCTAGACTCTTACCCCTTTCTTTAGCTCAGGGTGCACATAATTAAATTTGTTTTTCTCCTGCTGATCCATCTTAAGTCAATTTAATTACTAGATCAGCCAAAGAACCTAGAAGAGAAGAAGGGACAATTTTTCTGCCCCTCCACATGTCTTTTCAGAAAGCAGATGTTGGTTGGGGTGGGCAGAGGGTGAAGAGGCAGGAGTTGGGGGACATCCTTCCAGATCATCTCTCTCAACGGGTGGCTAGCCCATCCTCCCTCTGCTACCCCTCCCAGCTGAGCGGGGACCACGCGGGGACCACCTCAGAGGAGCCACCGGGACTAAATCCCACCAGCTGGTTTTAGTGGGTTGCCCAGATGCAAACCAAAAGAGGAGTGGGGGAGGGTGAAGAGAAGGAACTGGAAGCTCTTCTTCCCTGTTTCATCTTCCACTTGTCCTTTTATGCAGTCTGTGCCCTGCATCCCATTCGGCTTCTTCCTTCAGCATTTCTTCCTGGGGGATGGGGCTCGGGCTGCCTGCTGAGTTTGCTCCCTGTCTTACCCAGCAGCTGGCCTCCTTAATGCCTCCGAGGTAGCTCCATTATCTTGATTGTTTCAGTTTGGGCTGTGGAATGAAACCAGCCGGTCATGAATACACAGAGGATTTATCACTTAATAGCTGCGCCGGCTTGGGTCATTAAGGAAGAGGAGAGAAACAGCGGAGGGATTGTTAATCTTGCAGAAACTATAACATGGAGATGGCCATTTGTTTCCTGTTGTATCCTTTAAGGCTCCCCTGTGCGAAAGGATGGCTTGTGTTTGGCCTTTTTGGCCTTGGGGGTCGGAAGCCCGCTTTGAGGCTTCTGCCCGGGGCGGGGTGAAAGGGAAAGCAGACCGGAGGGTTTGGAGCTGCTGAGAGCAAGCTGTGTACTTCTGGTTTTGTATATCCCCTTCAGATGCACCCCCTGCAGGGCCTGCTGTGAAGGTATTTGCATGATTGCCTGGGCCGGTATTTGCATTCACCTGGGCAGGTAGCTCAGGTCCAACTCTTCCCACTGTGCCCTTGTGGCTCCAGGGAGAGTTTGCCAAAGAGACGCAAAACCGGAATGCCTTCCTTTGTCACATCCCAAACTCCATTCCCGTTCAGCCAGTGACTGATGAGGGGCCTTGACCCTGACCTGTATCCGTGCTCCCGCAGAGCAGACCATTTACCCCAAAGCCAGAATCTACACCAGGCCAAAATGAATCACTCTTCATTCTGAAACTGTAGTGGGGTTGGGGTGACAAAGAGGGGTTTTTGAAGCGGGGGAACCCCTTGAGCACCTCCTAGCAGTTGACTGTGTGATTTGCCCTGCTTTCAACCTGTGCTCTTTTCCTGTGAACACCCTGGGCTACTAAAATAGCCCTGTGGTGAACTGGGGGTGTATGCGCCCCACTGGGGAAGAAGACGAGCGGGCATCAGAAAATTCCCTTGTGCACCTTCAAAAAGACGCTTCTCCAGACGTTCCCCCGAAGAGCCTGCTAGAGCATCCAGGACACAGAAAAGGGGCACTTAGGCCCCCTCTGAACCCTCCATGAATATCTACCCCTTCAGTGTTGCCAGGGAATGCATCAGGACATCATTTTGACTAAATCGACCCCAAAGCCAGGCTATCCGAAAGGCCAGTGCAAAAGCCTACGCTTTACTCTCAGCCTATGCCCAGCTGCATTGTCCAGCCAACCTGCCAGGTAAGGCGACAACAGACGTGGCAGGTGGTAACGACCTAGAGTCAAGAGCAGCACCGTCGCTGCCCAATCAGGCAAGGGTCGGTTAGAGCAGAAGAGTGAGCTCCCTCCTTTGTTCCCACAGGTAGCTGGAGAAAAATGGAATCCCTGCCTCCTTCCAGGTGGGCGATGGGCGGAGCTGTCTGGGTTGTGCCCGGGTCCCTCTTCCAGCAGCTGCGGGCTGGGGAGTCCCCTGAGCACCTCCCACGTTGGCTGACTCCTCCAGCAAGTCCACCCAGGAGAGAGCTCCTTGGCCTTGTTGCCCTCCTGCATGAGTTTTGATTATTTGCTGACGACATGGGGAGGTAGGCCGTTGGAAGTTACACAAAAGAATCAGGAAGCGGAAAAACGAGGCCCGTGCATGATCCCACCGTCCCGCGGTGACGACTATGAACGCAGGAGCGCATTCTCTCCCGGCCTTTATGGCTGCACATTGTCCTGCCGTGGCTGAGATCCTACACCTCCGAATGATAGCTACCATTTTCTTGTCTGCTCTTCCCCCCGTAAGCAGCATTTTGCCCCTTGGCTTTAAGGCTTTGCTACCATAACTGCACATGGAGGCATCGTCGCCTGCCTCCCACACGCACGGCCGTTTGTGTAATTTAGGGGGAGCATAATTCTTTAACCCTTTATCTTTCAGCGCTAAAGTTCATGGGAGTGTCTGGTGCTGTGGAGTTATGTGTCCTAATAACCCCTCAGGTCTGTTTTGGATGCAGAACCTTACCTCCACCCGCATGCTGAAGTTGGGCAAATGTTGATCCTGAAAAATGTCCTGTAGAAGTCATGTTTCAAGTTGGGAGATCTTTAGCTGTGTGGCTTCCAAGTCATCGATGTGGCCTGCTGTGTCCAGTCCATGATGTCCAGCTTATCCAGGCTTCCCCAGGACTTTCTGTTTTTAGCACCAAAAATCCTGTCTCCCAGGAACCGCCTCAGTCCTGGGCAAATTTGAATGTTGGAGAGACCGTCTCTCTGTTTCAAAACAGAGAAGTCCTGCGTCCCCAGAAACCCTTCAGTCCCAGGCAAACAGAAATGGTTGGTCACTCTCCAGAAGATTCTGTAAAGAATTGGCTTGTGGCATTCATTTTACCAGGGGCATTTGCATTGTAATAAATGCATCTTCTCAATCCTAAGGCCTTCACAATCCAAAGGAATGATGGCTAATAATGGAATCACAGGCACTAGGACCAGCTGGTGGGAAGTCATCCCGGCCCCCATGCCTTTCAATTATTATTCAGTTGACCGCATTTTCTGCCAGCCCTCCGCCCCCTGCAGGCGACCTGCAGAGCTCTATTGCAATTGTTGGGAGCCCTTACCCCCTAGGGTGTGGTTCTCAAGCAGAGGCTTGAATCAGAGTCACCTGGAGGGCTTGCTAAAAAACAGATTTCTGGGTGCCATCCACAGAGTTTCCAATTCAGACCATCTGGGTGGGGCCCGAAATGTGCATTTCTAAGGAGTTCCCAGGTGATGCTGACGCAGGTGGTCCCTTGCCCTTACTGAGCAGCAGGGTGGAGTGGTTAGGAGTGCACACCGCAGGCCCTCTGCCAGGGTTAGGATCCTTGCCTTCAGGCGATTTGGTTTCAGAGCCTTAGCTAGTTAACCTCTTGTGCGTCTGGTTCCTCGCTGATAAGAATGCAGATAATAACGGGACCTCTCTCATCGGATTTTTGTGAGATCATGGAACAGCGCCTGCCTGGCCTGTACTAAGCTGCGTGAGTGTTTTTGATCATTACCCCCAAGCTCGGAAGAACTGATCAGCTATTTTTCTTCTTTAGACTTCAAGCAAGCTGCAGACACTTTGTACTCCGACAGCCACGCCTGGCCACTGGGCTGGGTTTGCAGCTGCCCTGCTTCTTCCAGATGCTGACTGCCCCTCTGGAGAAGACTGGCTGAATTAACATTCAGTGTTCTCTCCATCCCACCCTGTAGGCTCTTAGAGAGCTTCCAGAATGTTTTCTGGGAGAATGCCCAGCAGTGTATCCACAAAGCAGCCCAAGTATTTGAATAACACATGGCCCTATAAACTCCACAGACAAAGCCTTAGTTGTTGGGCAAGAAAGACCACTTAGTTGAAATAGACACATGTGGACTTCCTTGTTTAAGGAGAGATGAGTTTATAGCAGGATGCGAACATTCAGTGTGTGTGTGTGTGTGTGTGTGTGTGTGTGTGTGTGTGTTCCCGTCCTCCATTAGGAGGGATCATTTGGCCCTTGTCAGCGAAGGGCAACCTTCCCCAGGATGAAAGGAATATTTTTTCTCTTCCCTAGGATGGAAGGAACATCTCTTACGTTCAAGAAGTAGAGTTAGGTGATTGAATTTTGTGAACACTGAGCCCCTTCCCTGACCTCCATGGAAGATAAACCTATTTTCTTTCTTTTTATTTAAGATTTTTAATTTATTTATTTGAGAGAGAGAGAGAGCACAAGCAGGGAGAGTGGCAGAGGGAGAAGGAGAAGCAGGCTCCCCGCTGAACAGGGAGCCTAACTCGGGGCTTGAATCCCAGGACCCTGGGATCATGACCTGAGCCGAAGGCTGATGCTTAACTAACTGAGCCACCCAGGCACCCCGATAAACCTGTTTACTATTGCCATGGATTCAGGCTCCAGTTTGAAGAAGCCACTGCCGCTCTCCCTGGTGGGCCCTGAAGGGCTTATTGTTAGTGTCAGTAAGAGAGTGAAGCAGGTCTGTTGGGAATAGTCACAAGCCAGAGAGTGCATGGCTGGGTTGAAAGGGGCAGGCACCATTTAGAAGCAACAAATGTTTGCCAACTAGAATTTGGACCCATGTTGCTGGATTTTAGGAGTTGGAAAAAAAAAAAGCTCAAATTCCAACTTTTAATAGAGTATCTCCTGACTCTTAAATGTTGTCAACCAACTGTAATCTTAAAAAAAAAAAAATTACCATGTGAGCCAAACAAATATGTCCATAGCACATATTTGCTGCCAGTATTTGACTTACGGGTGATAATGAGAAAAAAAAGACAGCAGGGCTTTTAGTATGGATGGTAAATGGGGTTAGCAGCAAGCAGGCAAGAGAGGCTGTGTGGTTGGGGAAAAGGAGGGATCAGGAACCTATGTGCGGTCCTTGCATGGAGTAAGCACTGCTCAAAAGAGACAAAGTGAGTGGGCTCCCAAGGAGGAGCTCTGTGGGAGGCACCATTTGTACACTAGAGACATGTTGGATCTAAATCCTTGCCAGCCGACCATCCTATCTTCAGTGGTTGGGAATAAGAACAGCTAACATTTCCTGGACACTTACACTGTGCCAGGCATGGCCATGAACGCTTTCCATGGATGACTTCATTTAATCATCACACTACTCCTGGGAGGGTGGTCTTGTTGTTCTCCCCACGTTCCTTCATTTCACCCATTACCCTACTCTTGCCCCAGTTGACTTCAGGGAGCAGGTGCTTTGCTCTGTCTGGACAAGCACCCCACAAGCCAACACACTGCTGTGGGTAGAATGCTCAGTTGGTAGCTACCCTGGATTTCATGCAGCAACAACACCCCAGTTCTGAGAAACCTAGGACTCCTAGCTCACAGAGGAGCTCCTGAACCTGTTCTCTGAGGCAATGAATTGAACATGTGAGAATGTCAAAGTTGAGACAGTGGGAAGTAGCTAAACTATTATACTTGTATCTCCTGTTGTCTTAGAAACCAACAGCAGGGTGCCTGGGGGGCTCAGTCGGTTAAGCGTCTGCCTTTGGCTTGGGTCATGATCCCAGGGTCCTGGGGTCGAATCCCGTGTCAGGCTCCCTGCTCAGTGGGGAGTTTGTTTCTCCCTCTCTCTGCTCCTCCCACTGCACATTCTCTCTCTCTCAAATAAATAAATAAATAAAATCTTTTAAAAAAGAAAAGAAACCAACAGCAGAGCCCTGGAGGATTGACCTAGACCTACCAGACAGGTCAGCTTTGATGGGAGGGAAGGCATAGACTCTCTCTGCCCTGGAAAGTGACTCCGTACAGGACATTGCAGGGAGGGATCTGGGGGGACAGGAGGACAGCACAAAGATGCTAGGGACCCAGAGCAGAGCAGAGTGGAAAGAAAAGCTACAAGGAGGCAAAGATAAAGTTGGCCTGCTACATGACTTTTCTGAAAGCCAATTTTATATGGATGCCATTAGCCTAGCTGGGAAAGAGCCACAGAAGGAAATGGTCCAATGCTAGACTAAGGTCTCTGGTCTCTTTGAACATTCCCCCCTCATTTTTCTGTGTAACTACAGCCACAGAAGCAGAAAGGGGATTGTGAATTTGGCCTAAGTTCATGGTTTATCATTACCTAAATATATATTTACCAAAGGCTTACCAAACAGGGCTTTTTAAAGTTCTGGACGATGTCCTGTCTGGTATTTTCTTAGGAAATGAAATTGTTGCTTCATCAAATGATGGGCTATTTATTGATGGAGAAAAGTAGCCAGCAGGACCATTTCCCCATCTTGCTTAGTAACTTCTACACGCACTCTAAATTGTATTTATGTAATGGCTTAGGGCTAGTAGTTACTAAATAACAGGAAATTCTGAAAAAGTTTCAGTATATATAAGATACCAAAACTTTTTAGTTAGGGACAGTTCCATGTTCACTTTATAATGTCAAGCTAAAGTTGGTGGATTTTCCCCTCTGAACTCCTGAATACAAATACTTTGGACCCACTAGTTAGTTGGTCATTCAATAACATTTATTGGGTGCTCACTGTTGCCATCATCGTGCCTAATAACAATAGCTACCACTTATTGAGCACTTAATATCTGCTAGACATTGGACTACGTAGATTATCTGATTTAACCCTGAAAACCACCCTATTCACTCAGTGTTGCCACCTCCATTTTTTTTACAGGTGAGGAAACTGAGACTTAGTTATATAACTTGCCCAGGGCCAGTGCTCTTCAACTCCACGTGGTAACAACCACCACACCGTCAATACCAATGACTGACTTTTGCTGACTACTTGCCACATGCCTTTGACATATGTGTCATCTCATTTAATTCTCAGAAGAATGACTCTGTGAGCTCAGTGCTATCATTATGATTAGCCCTATTTTACATAGGAGGGAAATAAGGCTCCAAATGGTAATCTGCCCAGAGTCCCACAGCTGGTAAATGAATAACTGTGATTTATAGTAGGTCCCTCTAAACAATCAACAAAGCTAAAAGGCAGCCTACTGAATGGGAGAAGATATTCACAAATGGCATATCTGACAAAGGGTTAATGTCCAAAATACATAAAGAACTGATACAACTCAACACCCAAAAATCAAATAATGCAACTGAAAAATGGACAGAAGACACGAACAGACTTTTCTCCAAAGAAGACATCCAGATGGCCAACAGACACATGAAAAGATGCTCAACATCCTCATCATCAGGAAAATGCAAATCAAAACTACAATGAGATATCACCTCACACCTGTCAGAATGGCTAAAATCAAAAACACAAGAAATAATAAGTGTTGGTGAAGATGTGGAGAAACAGGAACCCTTGCGCACTGTTGGTGGGAAGGCAAGCTGGTGCAGCCACTCTGGAAAACAGTATGGAGGTTCCTCAAAAAGTTGAAAATAGAGCTACCCTATGATCCAGCAATCACATTACTGGGTATTTACCAAAGAATACAAAAACACTAATTCAAAAGGATACATGCACCCCTATGTTTATTACAGGATTATTTACAATAGCCAAATTATGGAAACAGCCCGAGTGTCCACTGACTGATGAATGGATACAGAAGGTGTGGTATATATATACAATGGAATATTATTCAGCCATAAAAAGGAATGAAATCTTGCCATCTGCAACAACATGGATAGAGCCAAAGAGTATAATGCTAAGTGAAATAAGTCAGTCAGACAAAGACAACTACCATATGAATTCACTCATATGTTGAATTTAAGAAACAAAACAAACAAGCAAAGGAAAAAAGAGAGAGAGACAAACCATGAAACAGACTCTTAACTATAGAGAACAAACTGATGGTTACCAGAGAGGAGGTGGATGGGAGGATGGGGGAAATAGATGATGGGGCTTAAGGAGTATACTTATCATGGTGAGCACTGAGTAATGTATAGAATTGTTGAATCACTATATCGTACACCTGAAACTAATATAACACTGTACATTAACTATACTGGAATTAAAATAAAAAACTTAATAAAAAAATAAAGTAAGTCCATCTGACACCAGAGGCCAACTCAAAGGTCGCCGCCTCCAAGAATCTTTCCGTACCATGTTCACATTACACCCTGTTTGCTCTATCAGAACATACCATTAAAGTTGTTATTATTACTAGTATTATTTTTTTTTTTTAGTGTTTTGTGCGAACACTATGCATACATTATCCCTAGTCCTTGAAATGGTGTGTGAAAGAGGCATTATTAGCCTTATTGGCTGGGAAACAGGCTCAGAGAAGTTACATAACTTGGTCAAGATCACACATCTAGTGGAGATGGAGCTGGGATTCAAATCCAAGTCTGTTGGTCTCCACTGAGTCAAAGCCCATACTTTTCACACCAAACAATGCTACCTTCTTTCATTTTGTATTGAAATTATGTTTACTTATCTATATGATCTAATTGGCCAAGTATCAGCACACTTTTTAGGGAAAGGACCAGATAGTAAATATTTGAGGCTTTGCAGGACATATAGTCTCTGCTGGTCATATCATTAAAGCAGGCACGGACAATACATAAGCAAATACATAAGCAAACAAGTGTGGCTGTGTCCCAATAAATCCTTATTTATGCATACTGAAATTTGAATTTCATATGATTCTCATGTGTCATATACATATATTCTTTTTTAAAAAAGATTTTATTTATTTTATTTGAGAGAGAGAGAGAACATGAGCAGGGGGAAGGGCAGAGAGAGGGAGGGAGAGACTCTCAAGCAGACTCCTCACTGAGCACAGAGCCCAAAGCAGGGCTTGATCTCACAACCCTAAGATAGTGACCTGAGCTGAAACTAAGAGTCAGATGCTTAACTGACTGAGCTTCCCAGGTGACCCTATATTTTTTTTTTAATTTTCTTTTCAACCATTTAAAAATGTAAAGACCATTCTTTGCTCACAGGCCATAAAGAAACAGGCAGCAGGCTGGATTTGGCTACTGGGCCCCTACAATAGGCTGGTAAATCCTTGAGGATAGAGGTTAGTCCTCTTCATTGATTTCTTCAGGATTTAACCCAGTGCCCATAGTCAGGGCCCAGTAAATATTTGCGGAGAGGCAGACTTCAGCTAGAGCCTAGACCCCAGAACATAGACTTTGCTTTGATTTAAATTCCAACTTTGTCACTTTCTAGCTGGGTGACATTAGGCAAGTCACTGTTAGATTACTCTCAGCTTCCTCATCCAAAAATGGGTACGGGGCGCCTGGCTGGCTTAGTCAGTAGAATGTGCAACTCTTGGTTGGTGGTGCCTATAGTGAGATGGAATGTGCATGCTTTGCCTAAATATATTAAATTCAAAACCAGAAACAAACAAGCAGTGAACCACTGTGCAGGACAAACAAACCCCATCTGCTATGGACCCCTGCTAAAAGGCTTCTAGAGAGGGCTTACAGTCACCAAGGTCAGGTCCAAAACAGGAGATGAGAAACTTTCAGAAACAAGACTTTGCATCCAAGTCTACTGTTGTTGACATGCTGGTTCACAAAGGGTTTCACATTTAATTTGTGCTATATTTGGTTAACTAGCTGGTAAGACCTACAAGTTTCTTGAAGATGGAATGGGGTTGTCCTATTTCATTTCAGTAACGATGATGATGATGTCGGGGTCTTGAGTTCAAGCCCCACATTAGGTGTGGAGCCTACTAAACAAAAAAACAAAATGGATAGAATAGATGCAGGTTTCCAGTTATGAAATAAAAGGTGGATCATAGAGAACATAGTCAATGGTATTGCAGTAGCCTTGTATGGTGACAGATGGTAGCTCCACTTGTGGTGAGCAGAGCATAACAGGTAGAGAAGTTAGATCACTATGTTGTACACTTGAAACTAACATAACACTGTGTGTCAATTTTTTTAAAATTTAATGAGTAGGCTGGCTCATTCTGTAGACCATGCAGGTAGAGCATGCAACTCTTGATCTCCTGGTCATGAGTTCAAGCCCCATACTGGGCACAGAGCTTACTTAAAAAAATGTAAAAAGAAAAGAGAAACATTTAATGACTATAATAATAGTACTTCCCACATTGGTTATTGTGAGTACTTAATGGGTTAATAAAGTACTTACAGCAGTGCCTGGCATCATCAGCATCGTTATTGAAATGAAATAGGACAACCCCATTCCATCTTCAAGAAACTTGTAGTCTTACCAGCTAGTTAACCAAATATAGCACAAACTAAATGTGAAACCCTTTGTGAACCAGCATGTCAACAACAGTAGACTTGGATGCAAAGTCTTGTTTCTGAAAGTTTCCCATCTCCTGTTTTGGACCTGAACTTGGTGACTGTAAGCCCTCTCTAGAAGCCTTCTAGCAGGGATCCATAGCAGATGGGGTTTGTTTGTCCTGCATAGTGGTTCATTGCTTGTTTGTTTCTGGTTTTTAATTTAATATATATTAGGCAAAACATGCACACTCCACCTCACTGTAGGCACCACTGTACTCTACTGCCTTGAACTTTCAACTTCTCTGCTTAGCCTCTGAAGGTCTTCGAGTTTTAAGGTGCTGCACTAAAACCTCTACCCAGAGCCTTTATCAGGGTCCAGCTGCCCTGGATGAACCCTTGACTCTTCCATGTGTAAGCATCAGCCTGATGGTCTGTCCACCCTTGGCACTGGCCTCCTATTTTATTCTCATCTCCTGCTATTCCTAAACTCATGCCCTGTGTTGTGACCATTCTGGACTCCTTTCAGTTCCTCAAACAAATCATGCTCTCTCTCACTTCCTCTCATTAGCACCTGTGGATCTCTGTGCTTGGACCATTCTTGACCCCACTTCACCAGATGAATTCTTCCTCATCCTTCAGGTCTTTAGCTTAGATGTCACTTCATCCAGGGACCTTTTTCTGATACCTCAAATAAATATGAAGAGTTCCTCCTCTGAACCCTCATCTCATCTTACACTTGAGTGTCAGAGACTGGCTAATTTGTCATGGACCCCATTTCTTTACTGGGTGGAGGGAGGCCACATTTCTCAGCTTCTCTTGTCATCACATTGGCTTCTAGTCACTTTCTAGTGTGGCTATAAATCATGCTGTGTGATAGTCCATGGGCTGTCTTTGCTTATTGGCCTACAGACGACAGAGGATCCACTGGTAGACTCTGAGGAGGTCTATGGGATGGTGAAACCATACAACAGAAAGAGCCTGAATCCTGAAACACTACTTGGAAGATAGCTACCCAGGAGAGCTGCTTGACTTGCATTGGCCTGTGACATGAAAGACAAAGAAACTTCTTTGTGTTGAAACTCTTAGATGTGACAAGTGTTTGTTACAGCAGCTAGAATTAATTACCTTGGCTAATGTATCTTTCTTATGTCATAGTATCTAATAACCCTGATTGTGATCGTGTAATTGCCTATTTCTTGGCTATCCTAGTTGCTGAAGTGTAAGCTCCACCAGGGCAGGAACTTTTGTCTGGTGTGGTCTCCACTATCTAGAGTGCCTGGCACATATTAATGACTCAACAAATATTTGGTGAATAAATAGATGAGTAAGCGTTTTATTCCTTTCAAGAGCCATGTTGAAAGAGTGGAAGGAGCCATACCATGCCTTCAGGGCCATGCCACTCAACACCGACTGAGGGAGTAGCTGCCTTGGAAATTGCCAAACCACCAAGTGATGCATTCTGGATCACAACTCTGCAATCGGCCATAGGGGGTCATCCCATCATACCTTACCTCTCTGTTAACTTCAGCCGTTGGCAGTCTAGCCTTTCCACCCCACCAAAACCTCTTGCCAAGGTCACTGAAGACCTCCATGTCACCCAAATCAATAGTGTCCTTTTTGCCCTCATTCAACTTGATCCTCCAGCAGTGTTCAACACTGCAGAGTTTACTGCTCTCTCCTCTAACACGCTTCTCTCAGTATCTGTGACACTATGCATTCAAAAAATTCACCTATATCTTTGCCTGCTCCCTTTCTGTCTGTTTCGAATGCTCCTCTTCTATCCAATATCCAGATTTTGGAGTGCCCTGGAACCAGTCCCTCGGGCCTTTTCTCTATCCGCACTCTTTCCCTAAGTGATTTCCTCTGTTACCATGGCATTAAATATCATCGATATGTTGATTGCTTTCATGTTCATGTCCCCAACCCAAAACTCTCCTCTAAATGCCAGACTCATGTGACCAACTACTTAGAGAGAGATCTACTTGGAGATCTCAGAGGCATTAAACTTAAGCTGTCTCAAATATTACTCTATCAGGGGTCCTGGCTGGCTCAGTAGGTAGAGCATGTGCCTCTCGATCTCGGGGTTCTGAGTTCAAACCCCACATGGGGCATAGAGCTTACCTTTAAAGAGAAAAAAAAACCGCAAAATGTAAAAGAACTTTCCTCACACTTTAAATGAAGTCCATACTCTTTCAATGGGCTTCAAGGCTCTATGTAATGTGGCTTTTGCCTACGTTTCCCATCTCCTCTCAGGCCACATTCCTTCGGTCCTACTAGTCTTCAGATCTGTGAACAAGGCAAGCTCTTTCCTGTCTCAAACCCCTAACACTTGCTGGGCCGTCTGCCTGGAATGTGCTTCCTTTCCCATACTCCTGGCTGCATTTCACCATCCCAGCTCCTTCATAAAAACATCCCCACAAGCAAGTCCACCTTCCCTGACCACAGTTTTCCTCATTCTCTGCACCTGCTCTCCTGTGTTTCCTTCACACACTTAATCACAGTTTGAAATTATTTATTTGCTGCTTATTTACTTGCTGATTGCCCATCTCCCCCCGTGGTACTTTAAACTCTAGAAGGGCAGAGACAGCATCCATTTTATTCTCTCAGTGTATTGCATGATACCTAACATGGTCCTTGGCACATAGTAGTTACTCAATAATCTGGGTTGGATGAAATCCGAATCATTTCCACCTAGCTTGTGTGACTGGAAGAAAACGATGATAAGGTTGCCTCCAATAGCACTCTAAAAAGGTTTTTTTTTTCCTCCTCTCCATCTTATTCAACTTAGAACAGCATGATTTAGCTGGCTAAATCTGGCCTGCCACCTGTTTTTGTATGGCTGAACTGAGAATGGCTTTTATATTTTTTACATGATTGAAAAACATCAAAAGAAGAAGAATATTTTGTGACATGTAAAAATTACATGAAATTTCAACTTATTTATTTATTGGAACACAAATTTTTTGGAATACAGCCAGTCAATTTGTTTATGAATTGTCTATTGCTAATGTCATGCCACAAGAGCAGAGTTGAATAGTTACAACAAAGACTGTATGGCCTAAAATATTTAGTATTCGGTCCTTTACAGAGAAAGTATGCCACCGCTGAGGTAATGTATTGAAGGGTCCTGTTAAAATGTACAAGTTGCCTGAGAAGAGTAG
This sequence comes from Neomonachus schauinslandi, assembly GCF_002201575.2. NCBI lineage: Eukaryota > Metazoa > Chordata > Mammalia > Carnivora > Phocidae > Neomonachus > Neomonachus schauinslandi. The sequence goes on along the minus strand of NC_058419.1, from coordinate 38,204,583 downwards.
CAGAGCGAGCCATTGTCTACCTGCCAGCAACACTCAAACTTGGATGTGATTATTTAATCTGTTTCAGTCACCCAGAAAGGGGCCTAAGAAAAAGGGGTTATCAATATAAGAAGAAGTTTTATTAGGGGAAGAGAGGAAGACAGGTCCAAAGCCAGTATCCCTTATCTACTTTGGGGACAAGAGCTACATTGAAGTTGCCCCAAAATATGAAGTCATGAGTAAGGGCCAAGGAGAGGGAACAGTGGCACTTAAGGAGGAGCCTGATGAATGGGTAGTGGGAAAGGGGAGGTCTGCCCATGCACGATGGGAGAGAGGGAAAAGAGTATCTTCTTGCCCACTTCTCTTTCTCATTGCTTGACACTGAACGTGCCTGTAAGCCACAGAGAAGGCAGCCCAGCAGAGGGTAAGGCCCTGCCATGAAGTAGGTCAGGCTTTCTGCTCATGGTTTGCACTGTGATGAACTTGGAGGGTGCTTGGCAACACTCTGGCTGGGGCACAGTCCACCTGGGAGGGAGAGCTGGGTGGAGGGTTGCTCAGAGGATCACGGAGCATCAGGAAAGCCTTGAGTCCCTGGAGGACAGGAGCAGGGCAAGGACCGAATGTTGTAACACCTCATTCACCTCTTTGTTCTTTGCTCTCCTCCATTGAAACCCTCCAGATTTGGGTTCCTAATCACCAAGATGTGAAGAATCTCATTGCTGTGAAGTCCTCCGTGATGCCCCCAAATTCCAAACTTGATGGTTGGGTTTGGGGACCGAGTTTCTCTGTCCTCTCCCTGCTCCTTTCCTTTCTTACACCAGGGGAATATCATGCCCCTGGGCCTCTGGGGGTTTTCTTAGGAAAACTATCTACTGCGTTAGCTGAGTGTAAATACCAACTCAGGCAATTGCCCTGCATGCCCACACACTGACACATCTCCCTCCACCCCCTTCCAGGCAAATTATTCCTGCTTCTCGGCATGAGTCATCACACAGTAAGAGCTACCACAAACCAGATTTTCTGCGTCAGCAGCCCCAACATGCTGTTTTTCTTACAAAGGGTGGGGAACCAGGAGGGAGGGAAAGAGAGAAGGTACAAGTGGGGAATGGAACAAAGTGCACAGACCACAAACCGAAGGGATGACTCTGGTCTTCTACTTCCTACTGGCTTGGAGGAGCCTTTGATGTGTTAGGCAGCCTTCCCCTTGCTACTCAGTTTCATTTCCCCTGCTCTTTATATTCTCTCTGTCCCCTTGGGATTGAGGAGCTTATTTTCTGATGTGGTGTTGGGGCTCCAAAGGGACCCCACCAGAGCCATCGCAGAGGGGATGCAGGGGAAGAGCCCTCTGGACATTCTCATGGACCTAAATAGGTGGCATCCAAATCCCATAAAGTTGAAAGTACCGTGGGAACAATAAGCACATTAGTGAAGTCTAGGCACAAGGTGGAGAACTCGCGACGGTGATGGGACAAGGTGGGCTAGAAGAGTCCATAACCCTGGTGATCATCATATTAATAATTATTATAAAACACTTAAGATACACACACATGTACATATATAATGTGTTTGATCTAATTCTTGCAACAACACAATGAGATGGGTACTGTAATTCATGCCATACCCCAGGTGAGAAAACCCAGATCTCTCAGATAAAGCAATTGCCCCAGCGTCCATAGGCCCCTAAGACACAGAGCCAGAATTTGAATTTAGGGGCCTGGTGCTGGAGTCCATGCCCTTGGTTTCTCACCTGCTACTCAGGGAAAGTATTAGGTGCTTCAACATGAGTGAATGTGCTGACCCTAGATCCGAGAGAGCCCTTTGGTCAGTCCTTTCCTTTCAGGGCAGACATTTGGCCATGTAGCTCTGGGGAGAGGGAGGGAAGGAGAGAAGGAAGTAGAGTGTGGGATGCTGTGCATTACCACCCTGCCCTACCTTGTGTGCCTAGGCATGCTTCACTTGGGCTGGGATTGGCACAGTCAAGTCTGGCAAAAGTCTCGGAGGCTGGCACTGCGGTTTCCAAAACCTCTTGGGGTGAAAGCTTGAAGCTGCCTGTGTTTCTTTGTCACTGTATCATCGATTTGTGGCTTCCTGCCATCCACCATTCTCTCTCATATAACAGGGTCGTGTGGGCCACTCATAAACGCTTGGAGGACAGTATACGAAATTTGAGCTCAGAAGGGAGGCTTTTTGGTAAGAACAGTGAAAGAGGAAGTGACTCACAAATGAAGTTTTTCAGCTGGTCGGAACATTCTGTCTGATGCATTTGACCACTGATAGTGTAAGGAAGGAGACTATCATTCCCACATTCAAAAACAAAAGCCGCCTGGGGCAACTATCAGGAATTCCCCCGAAACAAAGTTCACAGAAACCTTCTGGGATTGACTCCTGGACAACATTGCAGCCATGGGTGGCCCAGAATCCCATCACAGATCGAAGCTGGAATGAAGGAACTTGGCTTCACCAGCACAACCCAGGAGCTATGTTACATATTCAATGACAAGTCAGGTCCTGGTACACAGCCAGTCTACTTGCAAGGAAACAATAATCATTGAACACAGCCTTTCTCGGATGGAAAATGGATGACTGTCCCATATTCACACAGCTGCGATATGATAGATTGAAGTGGGACACCCACAAGCTGCGTGGACAGAAGAATGCTATAAAGACAAGCCAAGTCATGACTTTGAAACATAGACTGGAGTTGCTGGGGAAAAGTGCAGCAGATGGAAGACTAGGCATGCCCCAATTCGGGCTGGGGCTGCTGCTCTTTCTAAGAGAGGACCCGGAGAGAGAGAGCTTCAAGTGAACTCTAGAGCAAAGGACAACCTTTATGTAGAGAGAGTGGACGATACTCATGGTCATGGGTATGGATCTGCATACATAACTATATAAGGGGTATGCGTAGCAGCTTGAGAGACAAAGCAGTGATTACCATAAAGAATATTAACGGTTAACATACGGTGTAATAAAATTAAATTACGATTAAATTGAAATGCTTACTGAACACCAACTATAGACCTTGCTAACTTCAACTTTGTCATAACAGACAGAAACGTTACAAACCAGCTATGGTTTTCTTCTTTTTAAGAAAGACGTGATAGCATATAAGGAGAAAAAGAGGGGCCCCTGGCTGGCTCAGTCAGAAAAAGTGTACGACTCTTGATCTTGGGATCGTGAGTTCGAGCCTCACATTAGGTGCAGAGATCACTCAAATAAAACTTTTAAAAAATTAAGAGAAGAAGGAAATAAAAAGAAAAGATGGGAATTAAGAATATGAAGCAAGGTTCTTTTAGAATGAAGATGTGAAAAAAAAGATAATATTTTTTGATTTATATCCTCCTAAAATTTTCTGCAAAGAATGTTACAGGGTTATTGAGATACCTATCTGACCAATTTCCCTACCTCTCCAGTCTAGCATCCTAGAGGTTCAGAGGTTCTTAACCTGAGTTTTTAGAGGGCCTGTGAGCCCCTTGAGATTCTCTGCAGAAGTCTGTATGTTTATGTGTGTATTTACAGATCTGTGCACATTTTTCCGCAAAGAGGGGTTGTTCCCCTTTTTAATATTAGCTGGATGATCTTGACCTTGGTTCATATTCTTGCCTTTGACCATGACATATTTACCATCAGTGTCGTTAGGATATACAGTTCCGGCATGAATAATACCCATGGAAAAAACAAACATAGATGATGTAGACTTAACAATTTCCAGAGTATGAGGCTGATATCTGGGTCCTGTGGCTCAGGAAGACTAATTTGTCCCACTATATGTTTCCGTATTATATCTGGTTGGGGAAGAAGATGAACCTACACCTAAAAATCACCTATTGTGTGCCAGGCAGTATCATATAATTTACCGATTCAACAAATATTTATCAAGCATCTGCAATGTTTACATACATTATTTTCTTTCCTAATCCCTACACGATAAATATTATTTCCTCTATTTCATGGGCGAGGAACTGAAAGTTCAGGTAAGGTTAATTAATCGCTCAGGATCAAACAGAAAATGTTAGAGTGGCAATTTGAATTCTGGCCTTCTAGGACTCGAAGCACGAGTTGCTACCCTTAATCTCATTTTACAAATGGAAAAATTGAGGCCTAGAGAGGCAACATGGTTGACCGCATGTCATAAGTAACAAGGTGGGGGGAAGTACTCAGGGCTGCCTCAGGCTTCTGTTCCCTGGGTAAGACCATCTGAGAAGCCGGCACCCACAACCCGTATCTGGAGCTCTGCCAAGCACTCTGGCACTGCTCAGGTTGCCTTTCCCAAGACGACCATGCCTCTATGCTCTTGTTTCCTGCAGAACTGATGCTATTAGATTGCAGGCTTCCCTGGGTGAAGTGATAAATGGTTTCCCCAGCTTGCCAGCTGCCTTACTGAATCACCCAAAGCAGGCATTCTTAACAGGGCAAACTCAAAAGAGTCAGCTGTTGGCAACGCTATGGTTTGACCTACCACCACGTTGTGATGGAGGAGTTTGGCTTTTGGCTAGCCATTCCCCGTGTGTAATCGATCAGTCGCTCCCCTTTAGCTGCCCTGTGGAAATCTTAGACATTGATATCTGTTGTTTTTATTTTTATTTTTAAAAAGATTTATCTATTAATTTGAGAGAGAGAGAGAGAGAGAGAGAGAGCAAGCAGGGGTCGGGCCAGGGAGAGGGGGAGGGATTGAAAGAATCCCAAGCAGACTCCCCACTGATCACTGAGAGTGGAGCCCATGCAGGTTTTGATCTCATGACTCTGAGATCATGACCTGAGGCGAAACCAAGAGTCAGACACTCAACCATCCAGGCGCCCCACATCTGTTTTTTTTTTAATTAGGGCTGCTTGTGGCCCAAGTCACTCCTCCTCACACCAGAGCTGTTAAAGGGTGTATACCTTGACCATCAAATCTCCATGGGTACCATTAGGACCCAGGAGAGTTCACACAGAGGAAATAGGGGAGAATGCTTCTGGCCCTTTCCAGAGAATATGGGAGATTTATACTGCTTCAGAGACCAGCAGAGCTATTAGCTCCAACTTTCAGAGGCTCGTGGTGAAAGACTTGGCATGGCAATCACATATTCTTAAGATCAGAGTCACATGCCCACAGTCACACCCACGCTTCTACTGCACCCATGGCAACAGTGGGGGCATTGAAATCTTCTGTCTCCTACGTATGATAGCAGTTCCAATTTGCCAAGTGCCAGTTCTCCGCTTGTGCAGTCCCCTGGAGTCTTCTGCCTCAGTTCTTCATGCAAGATTCTAAGGAAACGTAGAAACGAACTCTTATTTTGTCACTCCTTAATATGAAATGAAAATAGTGGGGGTTACTAAGACCTGCAGAGAGTTTACCCAGGGCACTGTACCTCCAAAAGAGTGTTCTAAATCATAAGGCAAATAGGCAAGAAGGTAGGAGTTAGACATTGCCTGGGCTGAGGACATCACTGGCACACTTTGAAATGTTTACCAGTTACAATACCGTTACCATCAAGGTAAGAATACCCTGTTTACTATACCATATCCTTTTTGACCCTAAAATTTCTCAGAATCACCACGATATTTACGGAACCATAGGGTATGCATCCTTGAAAGCCTGAACAATCTAAGTACATCTCCTGCTAAATGACAACCTTGAAAAATCCAGGGTCACATATTTCCAGAAACCTAATCTACCAGAAAGTCGCACTCTGGCTATGGTTTTCCAATAGTAACAAACTCTAATCCCCTTACCCCAGTCCCCATGGTTGTGATCGTTGCCCAGAGTAGCTGATTGAAAAACCAATATGCACATCATTTGACCAGGCCTTAGCTTTTAAAATTAGGTGTTAGAAAAATGGAACCCAAGTCTCTCATTTTTTAGAGGAGAAAGCCAATCTGTCTTCTAACCTCTACTTCTCCAGAGCTGTGTTTGCTGCAGAGATGGGGGGGGAGGGGAAGGGAGATTTAGATATGATATCTTGGATGCTTTGGAGATTTTTTTCAGCATCTCTGAATCTAGACTTAGTGGCAACTGGTATTGCATTTTATCCTGATGGCCATCTGAAGATTCCAGTGGCTGGTAAAGAGAATCCAGTCCATTGTCTAGACTCCATTCTTCAAGGCAACACATACTCATTGTGTGTCTTCTGGATACAAGGCACGTAGTCTCCTGAACATAGGTCTGCAGATATATCTGTTCTTTCTCTCTCTCTCTCTTTTTTTTTGTAGTCTCCCTTATCGTACTTGCTCTTTCTCACAAACAGGCAAGAAGACATAAACAGCATGAATGCCACTATGTGTAGGGAATATCCATTTTAACTTTCTACTCACCATATGACTTAGAGAATATTTCATGGAACTTACCCAGGACTCATGGAAGAAGTGGTATTGGGTCTGATTCACAGGAGGCTTTTTAGCTGAATTATACAGTAAGTGAAACAACTATTTTTAATCTGAAAAGCCTGGATTTTCCAAACCCAGATATATAAGAGTATTTTTATCTACAGCTCGGATAACACTCATCAAACACAAGAATAGTGAATTTTCCCCTCAGATAATTGCATATCTAAACACTAAGTGCATGTAGTAATTCGTAATTACGAATCCAACATTGACATGTACTTGCCAAAGACTCTGGGGACATTTTGCTAGAAAATATGAACCTTGAAGTTGTAATTCACATCATTTATGCAGTTGGCAGGCAGAAATTAGACTTGAAAGCCAGGAGTTCAGGAACTCTGAGTATAGCAGAGACTGCAAGTGTCTTTCAAGTAGAAGAACCCAGTGGGACAGGAAGGTACCCACCTTACCTCATCCTACTATTTTGCCAAGATAAGCACCTCTTTGAAAATCAAGGGAAAAGGTCAAATGACTTCTGGATAAGGTTCCTTTAGAAGTTCATTCTTTGGCTACACTCTTTGCTTTCGCAAGCTCATTGTGCAATTCCATAATTCAGGAGAGGCGGCTATTGGAGAAATGTCATGGGACCTCACTTGAGTGTGTATGTGTGGGAGCTCCACTTGGTGTGATCAGACCAAATTCCAGGAAGGAAAGATGCCTTTACTTAATGAAATTCTATTAACATGTAAGCCGAGCCTTGAGGTTCAGAGGAAAAAAGGAGTCATTAGGCAGTGTGGACGAGATTCCACTGCAGTCTTCCCTCTACTGCCATTTTTCTTCTAGCTTTTTCTGGGTGATTCCTTGGCATAAGGACTGAGAAGCAGACAGAAAGAGATGTCCTTGAAAGGTGTGCTCCATGTGTATGTCCCCCCCCCCCCCCCTCCGCCTTTTATCCTCCACCCTCACCGACCCTCATTCTCACCTCTCAACCTGACCCAGGAAAATCATGTTGTGGGTAAAACCACGAGTCATTTGAAAAGCAACACTTTAGGGGATCCTTAATGCAGTCTGAGGCTCAGATCAGTTAGATTATTATTAGATCATTATTATTAGATCATTATTCTCAGAACAGTGGCAGACTTAGAACATTCTGCTAGGTCTTCTGACTCATCTTTCTCAGTAGCCCTGGAGCCGATACTACTCAGGGCCTAAGGCACATCAACTCAGGGCACAAAGGAAATCGAGGGATGGTTCCTGTTCATTACACATCAGGGTCCAGGAACTTTGTTTCCTCTCTTTGTCCAAACCTACTAGCTTCTGTGCAAGGATATTTCTTCATTGGCATGCTACCACCCCCCTCCCCGTGAACCGTGGATCCATATACCCTTCCCCAGAGGAAGTATGTTTATCAAATTGAATGTGGCAAGTAAACATGGAGAGGAGGCTTGGAGGCCAAAAAAAGGGAGAGGCTTTCCTATGGAGCAAGGGTGGGGAGGACTCGATGGAAGGGGAGGATGCCATATTTAAGCAGCCAACCTCAACTTAGCTACTGATTTTAATGTATTCATGGGCACATTGATCTTTTTTTACCTCCAGCTGATGAAGCCTCTAGCTTCTCTGCCCTCCTCCCACCCCCATCCCACCAACCACCTGGTCTCTGCTGCTGGGTGGGAACTCCCAGAGTGCAGGGTCAGGGCAATCATCCCATTAGCCATACCCTCGGGATGGTTTGGGTCACTGCCCTTTCAGAAAGGCATACCTCAAGAGGGGAGAGGGGTGGAGGAAGAGCTAGAGAAGACTGTAGAAAGAGATTAAAGGAAGGGTGGGTGGGCTGCCATATGGCAGAAAGGAGGCATGATTAAAAAGATTAGCTGTCTTTCAGTCAGAAAGGCTGGGGTCCGGAAATGCATTAGAAAGCTATAAAATCACAAAGAGCCTCATGGAGTGAACAGTGGATTCCAAAAGAGAAAAAAGGAAGAATCCCCTTTAAGTTTACGAGGTGAGTTGAAGCCAAATCAAGGAAAGTATGATTTTACACAGTGGGGAGGAAATTTAGGGAATCCATTACTACCATGAGAAATAGCACAAGCTGGCAATATAGATCTTGTCCCACCCCCTAAAGACAGAGAAACACTCACCGTTAACAAACCCACAATGGATTATTAAAGGAAAGGGGGGGTGGGGGGAACATCCAAGAGGTCGACCTCAGGCCTCCTTCAACTCATCTGTTGGAACTCCTGTGAAAGATAAGACCTCTGAGCTGAAGAAGGGGTTCTGGCCCAGCCTTTCCTTTTCTTAGGTTCTCATACAATATAGTAACAGTCTGTTTGCACTCCCGATACCTTTGGTTTCCAGACTCTGGGGGAGTACCTAGCTACTGAAAATTATATCTTCTAGATGGTTTTTGAAGATTTTCCAGATCAGGGGTGTTTGGGTGGCTCAGTCAGTTAAGTGACCAGACTCTTGATTTAGGCTCAGGTCATGATCTCGGGGTTATGGAATTGAGCCCTGAGTCAGGCTCCATGCTGGGTATAGAGCCTGCTTGAGATCCTCTCTCTCCCTCTTCCTCTCTCCACTCCCTCTCTTAAAAAAAAAGATTTTCCAAACCAAAGTTCTACAATCTACCATGTTATAAATAACTTTGAACTTGGAGCCATAAACATCAGTTATACAAACATCCTGGCCTAGGTCATAAAAGTGATTAATCTGAGCCCAAATGAAATCAGGCTCAAAGACGTAAGAATACGAATAAAAGTGGAAACTTACAACACACTTCACTTTTGCTAAAGTGAAGGGAGGGTTTGGGGCAATTACCTGGCTCTTTGGAAAACTTCACAGGCAAATTTGAGCAAGGCTGATTCCAGAAGGTGGGCAGCTCTCCTCAGGAAATTGTCACTTCTACAGATCACAGGGAGATGAGTAGCAAATGGAAAGACAAGAAGAGGGACTTCTCACCTTGTCAGTCTCTCTGTCTCTCTGAAAGGGCAACCCAACAGTCTCTCTCTCTCTCTCTCTCTCTCTCTCTCTCACACACACACACACACACACACACGATGCCTAGCATGTGGGAACGATGAGAGCAGATGTTCGGTGAGGAACTAACTACTTACAGGCAGCTGAATTCTACCCCGTCACAGATAATCCCAGAAATATGTCCGCCAGGCAACCAGAGGGTACTCAAGCTTCAGAATGGCCCCACGCAAATGCACGATGGTTATGATGCCCTTTCAGGGTTGACTGCACTATAACAGCTTTTAGATGTAACGGAAGAATTTGAAGATTTTCCTTGAGGCTGCTTTTAGAGTAGCTAGCACATTTTTTAATCACTCAAAGTAGCTACCAAAGGAGATGTTAAAAATGGATGGATAGTTTTGGGTGATTTTAAGGAACCGGCAGGGGGCCTGTCAAAAGTGCAATTTTAATTTGCTCTTCAGATTTATTGCCAAAGGCAAGGCCATTACCTTTACTGGGGGCAAAACCAGTTAGTTTCTGTGACTGAGGCCAAGCAATCTGTTAGAAGCAGTGCCTGAATATTGTTGCTGAGAAAACAGAATTTTTTAACCAAGAATTCCAGGAAGCCAAGATGTTTCTGGGTAAGGTATAAATCACAGAAAAAAAAAAAACAAATCTAGTCTTTTCAGAGCAAATGGTGATGTAATATGGTTTTGTTCTCTTCAATCTGCTTTAAATTGTCCATTTAAAGACCTAATACTGTATCAGAAACATCTTCTCTGAAGCCCTCAAGGAATGAGTAGGGGAAGGGAACCTCCATCCTTGGATCAAAGCTATTAAGGAGCAGCCTCCTTGTGACCTAAGTACTTTCTCTCTCTAGGAGGGGGTCCTTCTCTTCCTGAACGCCCCCTGGGGCTTCTTGAAGCCAGCTTTCTTCCCGGCACCATGCATTACCAACAGCTCTATGTGCAACAGAAAATGCATTTCTATTAACTTCGTGTCTTCATGTCTGTTTCTGACATCATCTTTATCCTCATTAGTAACATGGATCCTTAAATTAAAAAAATATATATTATGTTATATATGTTAGTTATGCACACACACAAAAAGGTACACACACAAAACAGGCACACACACAAAAAGTGTAAAGAAGAAAATTCTAAGTAGCTGTACACTCACTACTCTAAGAAATGCCACCACAGACCACACAGTGGTTTTAATTTTAATTTAATTTTTTAAAATTTAAATTCAATAAGCCAACATATAGTACATCATTGGTTTCAGATGTAGAGTTCGATAATTCATCAGTTGCATATAACACCCAGTGCTCATCACGTCACGTGCCCTCCTTAATGCCCAGCACCTGGTTACCCCAGCCCCCCATTAATTTTAACTTTAATCTTAAGGCTTAGTTCCATTTGTTTTTCAACTTTGACCATCTATTTGGTTCACAGCTCTCATCTTCCTCACTCCCTCTCTGTGATCTGTGCCCTGTACTCTTTGTGGTGCTTAACCTTCTGGCATTGGAGTCAGAAGAAGGAAAGAGAGAAGGCAAGTTCATGGAGGTCACTGCTTGCTAACGCTCCTCAGCAAGCTTGCGGTTGGCCACGGCTGAGGAGCTCAGTGCTCAGCAGCCCCCTGAGACACTGATGTTCCTTGAATCTTCCAGCTAGTGGCTTCTCTCTGCATTCCTCTGATGCAGATGTCTCTTGACTCCATGGTGTGTGTGTGTGTGTGTGTGTGTGTGTGTGTGTGTGTGTTTTGAAGGGATTGGAAAGCTGGTAACGCTCAATCTCCTGCAAGGCCCCTGAACCCATACTTCTTGGGAATCAGAAATTCAAGGAGAAGATGTTGGCTCCCTCTTCACCTGGAAACCCCATCACTCTGTGGATTCTAAACTTCTTGACCCCTTTCCAGCGGCACGAGGCTTGGTCTGCAAAGCAGGACTGGTGGAGAAGCAAATGTCTTAACTCCTGTGGTTCTCCGAGGCCTCCCTCCAGTGGTGTTGGAACCAGCTCATCCCAGCTCACAAAAATGTGCTGTTAAATTTTCAGAAAATGTATTAACCAGTTGACATCACTTCGGTGGCTTGAAATTGGCCATGGGGAGGAGGAGTATTTACACTATGGAGATACCTCCAGTGCATTGTCAAACGTTTACTAGCATACCATGGCCTCTTGGAGGACGTGGGGATGGGGACAGTCTCTCACCATCATTGCAGTTCCCAAAAGTCAACCTCTATTTTTCTTTCAATCCAAGTCTAGGTGGGTGGCTGGAGTGCAGGTGATGATAGGGCCACTTCAGTTGAAATGGGACCTCGATTAAGTAGCCCTGTGGGAGGTGGCTGGCCTCAGCCACTGGGGATGCTTAGATTGTTTTTTTAAGATTTTATTTTTTAAGTAATCTCTACACCCGACATGGGGCTCTAACTCACAACCCTGAGATCAAGAGTTACACACTCTACCAACTGAGCCAGTCAGACGCCCCTGATTAGATTATTTTGAATGGAAATGATACCATTTCCTTGTATCAATACACCATGATTTTTGTAATCAATCTCCTTTTAGACATTTTTATTATTTCCAATTTTTTGCTATGTTCAACAATGGTATAAAGAACATACTTGTACATAAATCTTTGGGTTTGATAAAGCAAGCCCACAGTAAATGCTGGCTATTATTACAATGAGGTGATGATGATGATGATTTTTAAGTGGGTCTCAGCTCAGAGAAGGGCGATACTACACAGCTCCTCACCCTTTCTCTTTCCCATCAATACCCTTAATACTGGCAGTCAGTACTCTATCCTCCAGGCAGGAAATTGAAAGATTCCTGTCTGGGGAATTTGACTGGCTTAAGAGAAAAGGCCTGCAGATATTGACATTTGTAGGGTCGCCCAATGAAATGGCAAGGTCCACCTAAGGATGTAAGACCCATCAGTCAACTATTGTCCCAACACCCACACCATGTGCACGTGCGCGTGTGCACGTGCACACACACACACAGATTTTCCATTGCCTCACTCCTAATATGAATGAATAGTTAAGAATAATCAAACACTGGAGGGGTGACGGGCTGGCTCAGTCAGGGGAGCATTGGACTCTTGATCTTGGGTTCGTGAATTCAGGCCCCATGTTGGGTGTAGAGATTATAAATAGATAAACTTAAAACAATTAAAAAAGAATAATCAAACACTGGAGAAAAATCTTTAACAGGAAAAAAGGGATTAAAACAACAGGGACAAAAGAAACTTGGAAGAAATAGAAACAATGCATGAAGAAGAGACCACAAAACTAACACTAGAATTAATATTCTCAGAGAAGCGCGTGGACACATTGTGAACATGAAACATTCACTGATACTGGAAACATAAAGGGAACATTCTGAGAACAAGAATGGGCTCTTGAAAAGTCAGCTATTAGAGTAGAATTGTTTTTAATTCAGTAGACAGAAGATACATTTAAATACTTCTCCCAGGATGCAGAACAAAATGGCAAAGAGGTGGGAAATAGAGACAGGATAGGAGAGTTAGAGAGCCATTATCCATTAGGACCCCCAGAGAAAGGACAGAAAAAAAATGAAGGAGAAGAAATAATCAAAGAGAGAATGAAAGAAGTCTTTTATCCCAACCGGAAAAAAAAAAAATGTGTTACCAGATTTAAGGGCTAAGTATCCAGTACAATGACTATAAGACACATGCCAAAGCACATCGTCATGAAATTTCAGAATACCAGGGATAAGGTCTCAAATACTCCTTCTCAGGAAGCCATTAGACTATGTGCTCCAGCAAGACAAGGGGGTGGTCAGAAGAACACAGGGGATCCAGGAAACAGAGGGCCAAGCACAAGAAACTGATGAAGAAAATTTCCAGGATGAAGATGGAGGGAAAGCCCAGGAAGACAGCCATGTTACAGGCTTGAGACCAGTAGATGGAGGGTTCTGGAAGGATGTCTCCAGGAAAAAGATGGAACCATCAGATTACCTGATGTGTTGACCATATTGAGAAGAGTTTTAGAGGTTTTTTTTTGGTAAGCCTAGGGTTTCATTAGTAGTGATAAGTGCACAAAAAGTAAACCATTATTAACCCCAACAGAAATGAGAGAATTGTGCGTATGTAAGGAAGGAAAAGGGTTGCAAGGGTATTAAGTCATTATATTCCATAAAGGAAGTGGATAGCTAATGCTTACAACTGAAAAGTCAAGAAAACCAACCAAAAGAAATGAGAGTGGTTGCCTCTTAGAAGAGAGGCACAGGGACTGGGAAGAGGGGATACTGCTATTTTTTCAATAAGGACTCCTGGCATTGATGTGGGAAACAAAGGCAGAAGAAATGTAGCTTAAATGAAAATCTCCTTACAGCTTGCAGCCCACTGATAGATACCTGAGACATACAGAGCGTGACCTTCCTCAGGGGACTCGTGGCTGCCTTAGTACATTAAAAAAAAAAAAAAGATTTTATTTATTTATTTGTCAGAGAGAGCAAGCACAAGCAGGGGGAGCAGCAGGGAGAGGGAGAAGCAGGCTCCTCGCTGAGCAGGGAGCCCGACTCCGGACTCGATCCCAGGACCCTGAGATCATGACCTGAGCAGAAGGCAGACACTTAACCGACTGAGCCACCCAGGTATCCCTGCCTTAGTACCTTTATGTTTAAAAGGAACCTTATGTTGGCAGCAGCTGGCCCCTCACGGTCCTGAAAGCCTTGCTTCCAGATACCTTGGAGACCTGGTGCCACCCCTAACCCCCACTAATTAAAAAGTACACAATCAGTCCCTCTTCACAATCCCAGTATATCTCTTTCTGCCCACAGGTCTTGCCCCATGAGTGGGGAAGGGGTGAAGGCACAGGCAGGAGAGATAGGAGGCCCGTGACCCCCCTGACTCGGCTCAGAAATGATTCCTGGCAGGTGAAGACGTTGACACAGAGCAGAACAAGAGATAAGGGAACAAACCAAGATGACACAAGAATCTCAAGGCCACAAGCTTCCCAGTCAGTTCTCAACAAAAGCCTGCCACTAAAAGCCCTCAGGGGCAACCCATAAGGGACCCCTCTCGCTCTCAAGAGCTTTTTTCTTTCCTTTTGGCCCTCACCTTCACTTAATAAACTTTCACTTCACTTCACCCTTTTGTGTCCGTGGGATTCATTCTTTGACACCGTGAGACAAGAGCCCTGCAACCCTGTAACAGTATTACCTGTTCAACTATGTCCATGTATTGCTTTGATTATAGCAGTGACCACTGAGAAGGGTTTTTTGGGGTTTAAGTAATATGGCTCAGGTAAAGCTCTTGGCAAGGAAGGTCGACTGGCTGTACATTATACTCAAAGTCATGGGCTTCTTGGTCTTTCGGCCACTTTGGATTATTAAGGCTACTTCCAATTTCTATCCACACACAAAATTGAGAGCTTTGCTATCACTTCCATTATTCTCCTTCCTCATAAAGGGCATTTTCTCCAGTGCTGGGAGCCAAGAAACATATCTATGTTTTTGTCCCTCTGACATCAGGCCCCAGAAGTAAAATGCACCACAGCAAAATAAATGACGCGGCTTTGTTTTGCAGGAGCACATGAGATCTTGCTTCCTTAAAGTGGATGTCTCAGACTGGATGGCTTTTTCTTTCTTCTTTTGAAGATTTTATTTATTTATTTGAGAGACAGAAGGGGGGGGGCAGTGGCAGAAGGAGATGCAGATTCCCTGCTGAGCAGGGAGCCTGACGCGGGGCTCGATCCCAAGACCCTGAGATCATGGCCTGAGCAGAAGGCAGATACTTAACCAACTGAGCCACCCAGGCGCCCCTGGATGGCTTTTCCTCCAGCATTGCAAAGGTGCTAGTGCTTCTATCCCTGGAGCTGAAGACACTGGCTCTGCCTAATACCTGAGCCATCAAATCTCTGGACTCTCAGACTAAAAGAATGGACGCTGAATGAACAGCTTAAGAGTACCCGATGAGCTTCACATCTGGAAGTGAGCTGAGAAGTTTTTTCCTTGAGACTCTCCCCACCACTTGGGAGGTTTTAAATCCTGTTTTGTTTGTTTTTTTATTTTTTTCCCCCTCTCATCTAACTGCATATCAGAACCATGGCTTGAGACCGTTTGATTTTTATTAAAGGTCTGGTCACACTATAGTGAAGATAATCTTTCTAATGCCACAACCTAGTAGAAAGTTGGTAGAATAAAGAAAGCATATAGGTGGTGTGGTAGCCAACAAAAGCCCTGATTCTGGAGTCAGATGGATCTGGGTTTGAGTCTCAGTTCCGCCACTGTCTGTCTCCTTAAACAAGTTTCTTAACCTCTCTATGCCTCAGTTTCTCAACTGATCAATGGGAATAATAGCATCCACTCTCTAAGATTCTCTTGAGTACTAAATGAGATGCAGCATATAAATGGCTTCGCACACTGCCTGGTGCATAACAAGCCCTGGAAAAATGCTAAGCAGTTGGCTTCATTCACCATGCCTTCCTGGGAAATGAAGCAGTTCCTTTCCATTCGAAATAGAGGAATCGAATTAGGTGCCTAATCAGACCGAAAGTCTCTTTGCCTATCATCCAAACTGGAAAAACACAAAAGCTGAAGGAAGCCCAAATTTATCAAAAAAAAGACTTTTCATGTCTTCAGCCTGGTAAAAGGAAACCTTGCTTTCTTAAATTCACCTGTGGTTTCTCACTGTACCTCTGGCGCCCACTAGTGGCACGCCGCGTGAAATGTCCCCAAGTTTTCCTTGGTTCACTTTGAAAATAACAGTGAGAGGGGCACCTGGGTGGCTCAGACGGTTGGGCGTCTGCCTTCGGCTCAGGTCGTGATCCCAGGATCCTGGGATCGAGTCCCACATCGGGCTCCCCGCTCGGCGGGGAGCCTGCCTCTCCCTCTGACCCTCTCCCCTCTCATGCTGTTTCTTTCTCGCTCGCTCTCTAAAAAATAAATAAAATCTTAAGAAAAAAAAGAAAATAACAGTGAGGTTCTAATTTGAAGTGGGAGAGAATTCTTTAGACTGCAGTCGTGGTGTTTCTCTTTTAAACCATGACTCAGATCATGGTGCCACATATTTGAGGCATGTTTGTTCAGAAAACCCTTGTCCGGGAGCGGGCTTTAGATTGGGATTCTGTCCATAGACAGATAAAACCACAGGACTATCTGGTAAAGGGATGACAAGGTACCAGTAGTTAGTTGCACCCTCAGAGAATGCCAGACCACATCAGTAGGAACCACACAAGGGCTCTGAAACTCAGGCTGCAGATTGACCCTGGTAGCTCATGGATGACTTTGATGTGGAAAATTACATGTTATAGCCTGCACTTAGGGACTTCTGAGGAAAGTCATTCCGAGTGATATTAATTATTCAGCCAATTATTTACAAGTTATTTCAAAACGAAGTCACATAGATTGGCTCTTTCTAACTGAATGCTTGAGGAAGATTTCCAAGAGGTCATGACAGTCAAATTTTCAATGACAAGATCATCACAGAACCTTCGAATATGGATCACCATGCCACGTCTTGTCTGAGGAAAAAGGAAAAGGCATTTCTGATTCCAGTCATTTCTTGTGTGAAAGTTCCAGTAAATGCTTAATCAAAAAGAACGACCCCTGTGTTGCTTCATGTGTTTTTCTATTTCTTCCTTCGAGTACTTTCCTTCTTTGTGTCTCTTACTCTATCTGCTGCCACTCCTTTCCCTATACCTCCCTCAAACCAATTTGGCTTTATTTCCCATGGGTTGGGTTTAAGAGTCAAGATTCCAAGTTTCCTGAGACACCACCTCCACACAATCATTTAATTAACACCATCATTAAATAGTATATTCCAGAGGATGTGGCTGAATAACCAGAGTTGCCATGGTTTCAGAGCTTCTGGGGAGTTGCCTTTCATGGCTTGGCTCTGAAGTATGCTCCCAAACATGCCCAAGTTTGCTTTCTCCTTGTCTGTCGGACAGTGCAGCCTATACCTTACTTGATATGGCTGCCACTTTGCCTGAGACCTCAATCAGCATTATCTTGTCTACATTCTGCATATTTGGCAAATGAATACAATAACCTATGGTACCCAGTAGATAGTGTCCTGTACCCATCATGTGCTGAACACAAAACACACTGTTAAGTTTTAACGGAGCACAGAGGAACCGTTTTCATGGTGGGGGTCATTCGCGAAAATTTTCAGCTAATGAGCTGAGTAACTTCTGTTACAGCAGTTTGGGGAATTGCTTTGGCCTTTAAAAAAGAAAATGCGAGCTTCCCAAAGCCTAACCAAAAGGCTCTGCCTGCCATGGATCCTAATGGTGACAAACATAATCAAAAGGGAAAAACCAACAGAAACAGATCCCAGGTCTCCCAAAATACAACTGAAAAAAGCTAGAGGATACAAAGGTATAAAAACCTTGCCTGTTTTAAAATCGAAGCTTCCTTATAAAATATAACCGCTGCAGCAAAAACTAAGTATTTACTCTGCCTTCTGAGTCTTTGGTATCTTCTTCCAGAAGTGAGCATGGGCAAATGAACTTGATTGGCCCTCCCTTCTTTTTTTTTTTTTTTAATTTTAAAAAGATTTTCTTTTTTATTTATTTGACAGGGAGAGACACAGAGAGCACACAAGCAGGGGGAGCAGCAGAGGGAGAGGGAGAAACAGGTTTCTCGCAGAGCAGGGAGCCCGATGTGGGGCTCGATCCAAGGACCCTGGGATCATGACCTGAGCCGAAGGCAGACACTTAACCCACTGAGCCACCCAGGCGCCCCACCTCCCTTTGTTTAAAGAAAAGTAGCAGTTACTGATCCTAAAGGGCTGTCGAACCCTCACAGAAAGAATCAGCCATGCTTAGTAGAAGTTTACATTTGGTAATTGCCATACAGGACACAAGTGTTTCCCAAGTTTACAAACAGAGCTGGTTCCAAAAATGTCTTAGTAAGTCATTGTTTTGCGAACAATTCTTTTTCTTTCTCCCCCCGCACCCCCCAAATGGTAATGCTTACAGAACAGCAAGTCTAATTACAGGAGGACAAGGAAATGGGTAGAGATTTTTTTATGGCGATTTCAGTGGGGAGTTTTCTGGGTTTCCTGAGGAGCTGTGGCACATGCTGATCCTGGTGCCTTATTACGGTTTACTGTTACCCTTCCTTTAGTATTTCAGAGTTAGGTTCACGGTACTCAAAAGAGTTGACCCTATTTCTTGTTGGAACAACCTAAATGAGATGACAAAGTAAAAGCCCCTTGTACAGCCCTGAGCCCGGAGCTTGGGCAAGGAAAAAAAAAAAGCAATTAATGAACACTGGGTGACTCTGATCTATGGCAACAGATATGAAGTCTGGATTTGGGCAGTATTTCCCAACAGATGATTCACCAACCCAGGGTTTTACATCATTAATGGCAGTAACAGTATCTTTTCTCAGTTTCTGTTTACAAAGTCAGTATTTAAAAGCACTTATTTTAGTAGAGACCTGTTTGATAGCCTTTAGGGCAAGGCCAGTGATCCCATGTGGCAGTTAGTGGTTTGGATGATGATGCCCAAACTCGCATTGCTAGTTGATCACTTAACCACTCACCGAAGGCTAGCCCAGCGGTTTGATCATTATATGGTTTTAAGTTGTTTTTATTCATAGTCCTGTATTATTCCATTTATGCCTACTGTGGATTGGGTTGGCTAACAGACAAGATGCATTAGGCAGGCTGCTGTTTGAATAGAAGTGAGAAAGGATGATAGAAATCTTGAAAATTTGTCTTTTATGGGCTGAATTGTGTTCCCCCAAATTCATACGTTGAGGTCCTAACCCCCAGTACTGCAGAAGGTGACTGTACTTGAAGGTAGGGTCTTCTCCAGAGGTAATGAAGTAAAAATGAGGCCATTAAGGTGGACCCTAATCCCGCCGGGCTGATGTCCTTATAAAAGAGGAGATTAGGGGGCGCCTGGGTGGCTCAGTTGGTTAAGTGTCTGACACTCAATTTTGTCTCAGGGCATGATCTCAGGGTCCGTGCTGAGCATGGAGGCTGCTTGAGATTCTCTCTCTCTCCCTCCCTCTGCCCCTCCTCTTTACTCGTGCGCGCGCAAGCGCACTCTTGCTCTCAAAAATTAATTAACTAATTAATTTTTTTAAAAGAGGAGATTAGGACACAGAGGGAAGACCATGTGAAGACATGGGTAGAAGATGGCTGTCTACATGCCAAGGAGACAGGATTCAGAAGAAGTCAACCCTGTGGGCACCTTGATCTTAGACTTGTAGCTTCCCAAACTGTGAGAGAATAAATTTCTGTTGTTTAAACTCCCCCAACCAGACTCTGCCACTTGTCTGAAGCTGCTCTTTACTTGATTCTAAAGTCACAGTATCTGAGCAAAAAAATGTACGCAGTACATTAAGCTATCTCTCATACTTCAAAATTCAATGGCAAAACTGAAAGTATAGTGACAATTGCATACAATTTGGCTCTACATTTTTGTGAGGGACAAAGAATAAACACATTTGCTCTGTTATTTTGTACGAGGTGTGGAGAAATAGCAGCAAGATTTTCTAATGTCATCATTTAGAAACAAAATGCTAAGATTATGAAAATAAGAGAATTTATTTTTACAGTACAAAAATGAAAGGATTTCCAACATCACGGCATGAAAGCTGTTTTTGTCTGTTTTTTGATGCTATCACACTTAGTCAAATTGGTTTTGACATTTATTTTATTTATTTTATATTTTTTTAAGATTTTATTTATTTGACAGAGAGAGACACAGTGAGAGAGGGAACACAAGCAGGGGGAGTGGGAGAGGGAGAAGCAGGCTTCCCGCGGAGCAGGGAGCCCAATGCGGGGCTCGATCCCAGGACCCTGGGACCACGACCTGAGCCGAAGGCAGACGCTTAACGACTGAGCCACCCAGGCGCCCCTTGACATTTTAATATACATTCGGTCTCCCAACAACACATGCTGTGATGTCATGTTTAAATGCATTTGTCAATAAATCTCATTTTGTTTTGCATACTTTAAACAGCATGCATCACTCAAATAAGATAAACCAGTTTCCTCCCATATTTTGAATAATATGAAAGATTGCATTACAGTGTGCTTTAAACTATGATCTTTGTGGTAGGAAGCTTCTGAGAAGGCCCCCTGGTGATCCTCATCTCTTGGTGTTCTGGCTCTTGCGTAATCCCCTCCGCCTTGAATGTCATCTGCTTCTAACTAGTAGAATATGGCAAAAGTGATGGGATTGCCCTTCCAAGATTAGGTGACAGTATGACTTCTGCCTTGCTTACTCTGGCTGCATTCTCTCTCTCTCTCTCTCCCTTGCTCACTCTGAAGGAAGCCAGCTGCCATGTTGTAAGCTGTGAGTTGTGTTATGGAGAGGTCCACGTGGCAAGGAACTGATGTCTCTGACAGCCAGAAAGAAACTGAATCCTCCTGACGGTCACATGAGTGAGTTGGGAAGCGCATCGTCCCCCGGTTGAGCCTTCAAATGAGACCAGAGGCCATGGCCAATGCTTTGAATGCAGCCTTGTGACATACCTTGATCCAGAGGCAACCAACCAAGCCATTCAGATTCCTAACCTACAGACACTGGGACATAATAAATGGTGTTTTAGCTGCTAATTTGGGGTCATTTTGCTTTGAAGCAATAGGTAACTAGTACCATCTTCCATGATATAATAATCTCAAAGGAAATGATTTTTGCTTAGAATCACTTTTCCCTTACATATCACTGCAAGAATGAGAAAATATTTCAACAATTTTCGGAAAAAAATTCGGAGATTATTTATTAATGTGAAAGGGGTACAGAAAACTTACAATAGATGAGGCAAGGCCTTCCTTCTCTGGAGAATCTTGGGATGGTAATAGCTGAGGATGATTACAAAGGGAACGATCATTCCTCCTAGGTTAGAGTGGTCGGGGGTGCTGTTTAAAAAATGCAGATTTCTAAGCTTATCAGGAATTACTGGATCAGAAAATCTGGATCACTGGATCAGATCTAGTGGACTGGGCCTAGAAATCTTCATTTTGACAAGTTCCTCCCCGCCAAGCAAATCCAATGCTTACCGAAATGTGAGGATTATTGTTCAGACATGTCTGGCTTTTCAAGCTTGGCTGTACATTGGACTCATCTTAGGAGCTGATTCGACCCCCTGTTTTACTGTAGACACTTTGCGTCGGAGTCTCTGAGGACAGGCCAGGGAATCTGTATTGTTAAGGCTGCCTAGTGTGTTCCGAAGTAACTTCCCAAGGACTGGCCTGGCTTGGCCAGTAAATGTCATTGAATCACCCTTGGCTTGTGCCACCCACCTGCCCTGTCTGAATAGAGTCTCCTGGAAAACAGTGCTTATACTAAGTATCCCAGATCTTATCAGTCCACGAGGAACCTGCCCACTCCTCAGGGTCAATGTACTAGGAGAGAGAACCAGAGCCTGACTTTGGGTGAAAGTGAGGAAATTCCAGGGTGGCAGCGTGGGAGGAAAGCACAGAAATGAATATTCGACATGTCCCACCACAGGTCTGGAGGCAGCCACCACTCAGGCCTCATGCAGCATGGGAGGAAACAAGGACCCTGTCATAAATGGTATCTGGAAATCAATGTTCTCAAGGGTGGCCTGATCAGGCCTAAGTGCTAGGCTCTTCAGCATGGTTGGTAGTTGGCCCTGGCCTTTCCTTTCTTTACCTATCCCAGCAGATATGTGGCTCTGGGAGACCAGCTGACTGAACATAAAAGCCCATGCAAGACAAGGGGTTCTTGAGACTCGGAGTTAACTTGGGTCTGTCCTACCTCCCTGAGGAAGAAGTTCTCAGGGACTGGCTTTGGGGCCTCAGGGACTTAACAAAGAAATCACTGGGAGACCACTGCCATCCTGGAGAAAACATTCTGAAAATCAGATTTGGTCAAGGGGCCTAGGTCAGGGTCAAATATAGAAGCCAAAACTAAGTTGGCATTTCCCGGGGGCTCCTTGCAAGCTCTTGGAACACCCAGAGAGGCTATAGCTCACTGCTCGATGGTTACGTTCAGCAACAGGGAAGTCTAACTTTTAGCACTTCGGGGCCTTGGAGCTAAATCTTAGTGGCAGCTTCTGGGTTCCCTCACATGCTGCACTGGATGCCCAGTTATTCACTAACTAAACTGAGAGGAATCTCAGGGACAGAATTTCTGAGGAAACAGCCTAGGAAGAAGTGGCTGTGGGAACTTGGCCGGTATCTGGGGCATTGAGGGGTAAGCAGCTGCTGTTCCTTGTGGTGGCATTTCCAGAATTTCTGGGCTCTCCTCAGATTGCATCTGGGCAGGAAGCCCCAAGTAGATGTACTGCGCCTACAGAGAATAAAGGAGGTGGTAGGGAAGAGGCCTTGGGGTAGCTGCATCTTGCGGCAAACCCTGTGTAATTCTGTCCCAGTGTTCGCTTGACCCAGGACTTGTTTGAGAGGAAAACACAACAGACATTAAAGTGACTGAAATGTGTGCATGTGCGTGTGTGTGCGTGTGTGCGCGCGTATCTGTGTGTGTAGCCACGTTCTTAGTTTCTACGTCCCCACCTCAGGTGACGGAGACTATGACAAATCTCAGTTAAAGCAGAACCTTGGATTGAGGGTAAGAGCCATTTCCTTCTATTTTGGATAGATGTTACCTGCATTCAGCGTGTGACTAAAACCCTCATGCCTAACTTGTTGTTATAGATTTATGGGATTATGGGATTTGGTTATGGGGCCTGCCTGGTCTACTTAAAGTGTTAGCACTCCTAGGAGACCGGCTGTGGTTCGCGCAGCCTGGATCTTTAAAAATGCCTCGTGAATATACTCCTGGCTCCTTCGCACCGAAGACTCCGTTGTTCGCACTGAATGCTCCAGAGGTCATCGTATAGCTGTGGAATTTGTCTCTTCTGTCCCTAATGCCCAGTTGTCCCAAATGCCCCCACCCCCTTACCCCCATCAAGAATTCAAAAGCTGAAATGACTGTCCTTTCCCTGTCTCGTGGCCCCTGTGTGGACATGAGTTGTGCACACGGAGCACCTCCCTTTGCCCTGGAAAGTGGCCGCTGCTGCTGAGGGAATGGGAGGAGGTTTCTGGAAGGAGCTGGAAGGAAAAGCATCTTCTCACCCTGGGCTGGTGGCCCCCACCAAACGTTCACCTTTCACCTGGCTCTGTCCCCAGCCCTTGCCCTGGAGGAGTAAATGGGAGAGGAGACACTCCATCTGGTCCCATGGCGTCAACCAGTACTGCCACTGGGACCCTGGTGGCATCTCTGCCTCCATCTCCCACCCCGCTTCCTGCTGGACATGTCCACGCACAAGCCCCACTGGCATCCGTGTCCCGGCTGAACTCGTCACCTGTCTCCACTCGTCATTCTGCCAACTAATAGTCTGTGTTCCCCGTCTTGCTTTAACAACATCACCACGGACCCAAGCCGCCACCTCAGGGTCGTTGTCACCTTCTCTGTCTCCTTGGCCTTCCATGACACCCAGCCCTGTGGTCTCTCCGTGTGGACACGTCCCCGGAACGGCCCCTCTTCTCTGCTCTCACTGCCGCAGTCCTGGTCCAGAGCACTTGGCACCTCTTGCCGGGACCCTTGGGATGGCCTCCCAATGGGTCTACCTGATTTTGGCTTCTCTCCCTTCCAGTCCTTCCACACTCTGGTGCCCAGAAAGGGTTGTCTTCCTGGGCTGTCATTCGTCTGCCTTCATAGAAACCTTTGATGGCTCCCTATTGCTCACAGATCAAAGTGCAAAACTCTCAGCTTGGCCAACAAAGCCCTGGATAAGCTGATCCCAGCCACCTTTCCCACTCCCCTGTCACTGTTGCCAGCTGCTCACCCCACACCAGTTGCCCCACCCTCCGGACCATGAACTTCCACACAGATACTGTTCCCCGGGCCTGGATCCAGCTCCAACAACCTTCACCTGTGATGCCTCCCTATTCCCCAGATACTAGATCATTCACCATCTGTGCCCCCATGATGATGCTACATTTCTCGACTATAGCACTCATTGGGCCATGACTATTTATGTGTGCCTCTGTCCCTCCCACTAGATGGAGAGGTCCCCAGAGGCTGCCTGGGACCAAATTAGGCTTTCCTTTGTATTCTCAGTGCCTAGCATAATGCCTGATATAAAGTAGGTGCTCAATAAATGTCTGTTGTGTAATGTCTTCTTCTTCTACAATCTAGTCAAATATGCCAGACTAACCTCAAACAAGTGATTCTCAGCCTTTGCATGAGCCATTCCCCTCATCTTGATTTCCCATTTCTTTCATTTAGTTTTTGTTCCTTGTTTCTTCAATATCCATCTCAAGTCACCTCTTCCGGGAAGACGTTTCTGATGAGCTCCACCCAACTCTGCTCCTTTCTTTTGCTTGCCTTCCCCTGAGCAGCCATATAGTTGTAACTTCTACAACAGTACCCACTCCAGCAATTCTGTCTACCAGAGACCTGGGCAAAATGTTCTCTTCCAAAATCCCTCTCCCATGCAGACGGTGAGTCCCTAGGGGAGGAATTCCATCCCTCGTTCTAGTTCAGGTTTCACCAACATTGCTTGTTCTGGTTTGTAAACATCTCCCCCAAATTAGGAGCAGCCTCGAACTCACTGACTCACGACATGAGATCCCACACAGGGAAGGACATCGATAGCCTCTCCACTGCTCCTAAACCACGGAACTGTTTTGTCCACGAAAACAAGAGTTACCCTACTGTGTCTTAAAGGAAAATCCATTCTTCTCACTCCTAGTGAGTCAACTGCACATGGAGCTGGATTAAGGGTGGTGGCAATAAACAAAAAGAATAAGGCACAGCTCCTGCCATTCAAGTTGGTGAAACTTCTTCGCCAGGAGCAATAAATGGAAGTTCAGTGGACATTCTTTCCGAGAACAGTATATCATGAGGTGGTTAAAGCATGGGTTCAGACACAAAAGAGATCTGGATTGAAATCCTGGCTGTCCAGCCTAGGGACCAGGTCATGTTAGCCACCCGACTTATCCTCTCCACACCTCACTTTGCTCAACTATAGAATGGGGTAATAGTGGTTCCTATTTCATAGGGTTGTCGTGAGGGTTACCTGAGTCAATTCTTGGCAGAGTCAGTGCTTTATAAATGTTAGCGATTATTATTATTCGCCCCGCCCTTGTTCTCTTCCACGCACAAGAGCCATATCTTTCCCCTACTGTGAGAAGACATGGGGAATTCTGCAGGAAGCCAGGCCTGGGGAAGCTGGGGGCTCACAGAATAAAACTTGGGACACTGAAGTGTCATATGCCAAGAGACAAGAGAGGCATTTATGATCAAGTGGACCAGGATGCCAGATTAAGCTAAAGCTAAACACCTTTATGAATACCAAATATTAAGAGGCCGACTAGAATAGCTGCAGGACATGGTGGCAATAATAAAAAAAAAATCATGTGAAGGAGTCAGCTTGCTT
Organism: Neomonachus schauinslandi; assembly: GCF_002201575.2. Lineage (NCBI taxonomy): Eukaryota > Metazoa > Chordata > Mammalia > Carnivora > Phocidae > Neomonachus > Neomonachus schauinslandi. The sequence goes on along the minus strand of NC_058419.1, from coordinate 38,179,015 downwards.
GCCCCCTCCTCCTCCTCCTCACCATCCCTCACCCCCGGCTTTGGCAAGTCCCCGTCTCAAGTAAGCCTGGCCCAGAGGCAGCAGGTGGTAACCGTAACCTTTAACCAGAGTGAGCACAGGGCCAAGAACGGGTGCAGCTCTCTCCAGCAAAGGCGATGCCCAGACGAGGCTCTGGAAAGCTGTAAGATTTGCTTGCCACAGATTCTGCATGTTTACATTATAAGGGTTGATCTTTCAAACTGGTGACGTTTGAATAAACGTGAGTGGGAGATTGAGTCATGAGTTTACATTGTAATAAATGATCTCAGGGACAGATTTCGTCCTTTCGTTGCTCAATTTCCATCCCTGAGTCAGTAACGACCCCACCTTTCAGTCCCCGTTGTGAGTTTTAGTCAGCATTGGGGTTCATTCCAATGGGAGCACGCTGCCAAGATGGCTGCCATCAGTAAAGGGAAAGCGGCTGCTTCCAGGTGCTGGCCTTGCTAGTATGTAAAGTAGTGCCGTTGGCTGGTAAAAGGAAGTTATGCCTGGATGGCATGTAAAAAGTGTCAGTTCTTCCTTTTTCCATTTAATTTATCTTTTTAATGGTTAACATACAGTGTTGTATTAGTTTCAGGTGTACCATATATGGATTCAACAATTCTATACATGTATACAATTCTATACATTACTCGGTGTCAGCACTTTCTTTTTTTATTTTTAAGTAAGCTCCACACCCAATGTGGGGTTCGAACTCATGACCCTGAGGTTGAGCCAGCCAGGCACCCCAAAAGTGTTGGTACTTTGGACTCATGGTCTCCAAATAAAATATGCAAAGACCAGATTTCACTCACATAATAGTTGTCTTCATATATTGGCCCTAAAGCTAATTTGATGGCTGAAAATGAACACAAGTAGAACACATGTAACTCTCAGGCTAACTAACTTTATTCCCCTGGTCTCTCATGCATTTCTCATGTTCCACCTCCTCTTCCTTTGAAATAAGCAAGCTCTTATCTTTTTTAACGGTTTATTATTGAAAACTTCAAACACAGAAGTTAGAGAGACGAGTGTTACAAACTCCCATATACTCACTGTCCAGTTTTTTAAAGATTTATTTATTTATGTATTTATTTGAGAGAGAGAACGTGTGTGTGAGTGCCTGCATGAGAGTGGGGGGTGGGGAGAGGGGCAGAGGGAGAGGGAGAAGGACAGAAGCAGACTCCCTGCTCAGCACAGAGCCTGATGCGGGGCTCCATCTCAGGACCCTGAGATCATGACCTGAGCTGAAATCAGGAGTCGGATACTCAACCAACTGAGCTACCCAGGCGCCCCAACAGTAATTTTCTAATGTCAGTTAATACCTAGTCCAGGGGGCGCCTGGGTGGCTCAGTTGGTTAAGCCACTGCCTTCGGCTCAGGTCATGATCCTGGAGTCCCGGGATCGAGTCCCGCATCGGGCTCCCTGCTCAGCGGGGAGTCTGCTTCTCCCTCTGACCCCCCCCCCTCATGCTCTCTCTCTCTATCTCATTCTCTCTCTCAAATAAATAAACAAAATCTTTAAAAAAAAAAAATACCTAGTCCAGGGATACCTGGTTGGCTCAGTTGGTTAAGCGTCCAGCTCTTCACTTCAGCTCAGGTCTTGATCTCAGGGTCGTGAGATCAAGCCCCTTGTCAGGCTCCATGCTGAGTGTAGAGCCTGCTTAAGATTCTTTCTCTCTCTCCCTCTGCCCCTTCCCCCGCTCGTGTGTGCTCTCTCTCTCTCTCTCAAAAAATAAAATACCTAGTCCAGTTTCATTTTTTCCTGATTGACAAGTTCTGTTCCAGAAGACAATTTTGGATGAGGACCTGGAGGCTCTGAGATGCGGTATGCTTTGCCCGAGGTCATAGAACCACTCAATGAAAGAGCTGTGACCAGAACCCAGGTCTCTTGACCCACTGTCCAGTGCTCTTTGACTTTCTCCATGGGCTTCTTTGCTTTCTACTCTCCACTTACCACCTTTCTCCCCTTTCCATCTGAGGGAAGAGTCACCAGTTTCTATTTTAGGGTAAAAAAGCAACAATAGGAAATAAGATCATGATGTTAGAAATCACAATTGCTCTATATGTTCTCAACTGAAGATTTGGCAGCAATGCAATACCAGAGCTGATTACTCACTGGCTCACATGACTTTGGCAACCTCTTATTCACATATTAAAGCCAATGACATTCCAATGTCTGTCTGTGCGTGTTTGCTCTTCTTCGGAGCCTACACTGCTCCAGCATTTGGATACTTGGGAACTTTGCTAATACTTGCCCAGGATTCCAGCACTTCTTGAATCAGTGGTGCACCCTGGCATGTGCAAACAAGAGGAACATTGCAGGAAGCAGACCAAATGCACTCCAGAAGTGCGGGAAGGGTTATCAGCTAATGCTCTAATAGCAGCTCCCTATTCGGGATTGCTGGACGGTGGGCAGGTGGGCTTCAAAGGTCAAGGGAATGGTCCAGGGAAAGTAGGGTTGAATATATCCGGTGGGAGTCCTATGTAAAGGTGAGTATAGCGAGAGCCCAAGATCCACATTGGAGAGTGGGTGAGATGATAAGTAGGCAGAAGATGGAGTGTCAGATGTGTCTGGCAAAGGAATTTGAATTTTTATACAAATGCCAAACAAGCAAATAAGTAAATTCACAAACCACTAAGCCAATGCATGATCAAACAGGCAGAAATGTAAAATAAAGTCTTATTAAACCTTGAGTTTCTGTATCTTTTCCTTGGACAAATATCTCCATGAAATGTAAAATAAAGTCCTATTAAGGACACGAAATGTTCGCACGATGTCTACTTTTTTGCCTTATGGTATTTAACCTAAAAGAAATGCATCTGCTATTTTGGCCTGAAACCAAATTTGGGCCAGTTTGCTTAGAAGCCAAATCCACCGGGACATGACCCCTGGAGCCAGGCTGTGGGTTGGGCTCCAGCCAGCCTGCATGATGACAGGTGGGATTTGGGTGACACTTAGGTGCTTAGATTTTTGGTAGCAGCTGAAAATCATTAAACGTAGGTGAGGCTGACTCCCTAACTGACTGGAACATGAAAATTAGACAGTAACAACTCAAAGTTAGTGTTCAAATAACCTTGCTGTCCTACGATTCCAAAGGCAAGCTCTTTCTCAGACCTGTTGTTTCCCACTATTGCCATTGAAGTACTGTTTAGTGTAGTCCAGTGTGATTGTGATGCATAATCAGGGAGAAATAGAGGCCTAAATACTTTAAGCCATTTACCCTAAATAGTTGTTAGTCTAGTTTCTACTGGAGTCCAGAACTCAAATTTCATTTTTTAAGATTTATTTATTTATTTTGAGAAAGGGAGACAGAGAGAGCACACAGGCGGGGGGCGGGGGGGGAGGGTAGAGTGAGAGGGAATCTCAAGCAGACTCCCTGCTGAGCGCGGAGCCCAAGCAGGGCTCGATCTTACCACCCTGAGATCCGGATATGAGCCAAAACCAAGAGTTGGATGCTTAACTGACTGAGCCACCCAGACGCCCCAGAACTTGAATTTCGTGATTCCGCATTCTTTTTATTATATAATGAGTAACCTTCGGCTGCCTTAGCTTCCTCATCTGTTAAACAAGATCATGATAGTTCCTTCTTCACAGAATTTGTGTGAGGCTTCAGTGAGTTAAAACACATAAGAACTCAGTAGATAAAATTATTTATTCACTTATTTATGTATCACCTTTTTTTAAGATTTTATTTATTTATTTGAGAGAGAGACAGAGATAGTAAGAGAGGGCACGAGCCAGGAAGAAAGGGGGAAGCAGGCTCTCCACTGAGCAGGGAGCCCGATGGGGGGACTCGATCCCTGGGATCATGACCAGAGCCCAAGGCAGACGCTTAACTGACTGAGCCACCCAGGCGCCCCTATGCATCAACTTAACAAGTATTTGTTTACTACCTACTACACAGAAGGAAGCTAGGCCCTATGGGGTAATACAGCAGAGTAAAGACAGGCTCGTTTCTTCAAAATATCTATACTTTCCTGGGGAAAGCAAGACGTACTTTATGAATCTGTGACGCAGTCTGCATTACATGAGTAAAACAAACAACACAGCAGCCCCCCTTATCCACAGAGGATGGTCCAAGACCCCCAGGGGATGCCTGAAACCGTGGATAGTCCCAAACTCTCTATTATGTTTTTTCCTATAGGTACATCCCTCGGATAAAGTTTAATTTATAAACTAGGCACAGTAAGAGATTAACAACAATAATGACAAAATAGAACAACTCTAACAATATACTATGATAAAAGCCATGTGAATGTGGTCTCTTCAAAAATATCTTATTGTACTGTACTCAGGCTTCTTTGTGTGATGATTGATGTGAGATGATAAAATGCCTACATGATGAGGTGAAGTGAGGGGAAGGCCATAGGCGTGGTGACATAGCGTTAGGCTACTAGTGACCTTCTGACTGTGTATCAGGAGGATCATCTGCTTCTGGACCATGGTTGACTGCGGGTAACAAACGTCAGCAAGAGAAAGCGTGGGTAAGAGGAGACTACTGTGTAGGCTATAAGAGGTCAGGAGAAGGCATAATTTCTAGCTGAGGTTTCCTCTTCTTTTTTTTTTTTAAGATTTTATTTATTTATTTGAGACAGAGAGAAACTGAGAAAGAGAGAGAAAGAGAGAGGGAGTGCAGGAGCTGGGGGGACAGGCAGAGGGAGAGGGAGAGGGAGAAGCAGACTCACTGCTGAGCAGGGAGCCCGACGTGGGGCTTGATCCCAGGACCCCGGGATCATGACCTGAGCTGAAGGCAGATGCTTAACCGACTGAGCCACCCATGTGCCCCGAGGTTTCCACTTCCTTAAGACACCTCAGGTTTCACCTCCTCTAGGAAGACCTTCCTTGACACCTCTCTCCATCCCACCACTAAGCTCTGCTCCGTCTCTCTCCTCTGTTCTCCCATAATATTCTAGGCACAGTGCTCTCATTCATGCTCCAGCCTACTGTAAATAAATGTCTATTCTCCGGCCTCCTCCACTAGACTGTAAGTGTTTTAAGAGCCCAAGCGATGGTTTGTCCACAGGGCATCCCTAGGACATCGCACAATGTCTGACACACAGCAGGTGGTCGGCTCTATTGAATTCGCCATAATGAAAAGTTTACCGGAAAGGGGGGCATAAAATTGGGGATCTGGTCCCAGCCCTGCTACTAACCTGAACTCTCTGGGTTTTAGTTTCCTCACCTGCAGTACATGAGGGTTGAACCAAATGACCTTCGAGAGCACTTCTAGCCCTGTCATTCTATAACTATTTCTTCTGTTAGTGCCATGGGCTATCTGGGAGCTGAGCTATCACTGGGCGTCTCTTCTCTACATTGATTGTGGGTTGAACGTTCAGTAGAAACTCCATGGGTTCTCAGGGATCTTTAGCTTTCTTTCCAAAGTTCCTGGGGTGAAAAGTAGTCTTTCAGATTATGTAATCTTTTCTCTCAGTCACCCTTCCTCTCCAGGAAGAAGAGACACTAGAAAAATAAAACACATGGAGGGTGGCTTGTGGTGTGTATTTCTTTGGGGGTGAGGTGAAAATATATGACTCTATTTGCAACAACAATAGCAAAAACAACATGTCCGTCAGTATGACCTTGCCTTCCTTCCCCTTTCTACAAAAGCCTACCTCAGTGCGTTTTTTTTCCATAGGCAGCTTTGGCCCAGTTGTCTCCATGTTTCACTTTTTGTGAAAGAATTTAGTAACTGAGTGTTAAGAAAGTCATCCTGCCTCAGGGAAAACCGCCTAGCTGCTTTTGCTCTTCCTTCTGTTCTCTGCAAGTTTCCCATCCCTAATCCAACTTCTCTGGCTCAGCCCCTCACCCGCCTCCACGCCCCAGGGTCCTCATTCCTGACCCTTTCACCCTTGGCCCCATGAACTACGTTTTCACCCATTCGATGCATTTACCCATTCATCAGCACTCATGAAGTACCTACCTTTGACCAAGGCCAAGGAATGGATCTCAGAAAGTTTTATAGAGAAGATACTTGAGCTGGGTCTTGAAGGAGAATAGGAGTCCACTAGGGATGGGGTGGGGGATGAATAGGGAAGCATGATGGCAGTCAGAGGAACACGTACAGTCAATGGGGCATAAAACTTGTAACATAGGTAGGAGCCCTCAGGATACCTAGGACGTAGGGAAAGGGTTGGAAGTAACGTTGGAAAAGTGACCAGAGGGCAAATAATGAAGGGTCTCGCATGCCATGCTAAGGGTTTGGATTTTATCCAACAGGCTATAGGGGACCATGGAAAGCTTTTAGGGAGGAGATTAAGAATCAGATTTGCATTTAGAAAAACCACCGTGGCAGTAGAATTAATTCAGTTAATTCCTTCGAGAGGAAGAAAACTAGGAGGAGGACTTGTCGGAAAACCATTGCAATATTCTAGATGAAAGACAGGCCTGAGCTAATGCAGCAGTGAGAGGGATGAATGCAAGTGGACAGCTGCGCCCAGGACTGCAGTATTTAGGAGGTGAGCGACAAACTTAGTAACTGATTAAATGAAAGAGCTGAGGGAGATTTCTGACGCCTTTGATAAGTTGGATGGCAGTGCTGTCTATTGGAACAGGAGTCACAGGAATAATCAGGCTTGAGGGAAAAGTAATGAGACACATTTTGGATGTGTTGGGTACAAAAGGGACTCTTTCAAGTTCTGTTGGAAGCACAGCCCCCGAAAGAGAGGTGAACACCTTTCAAGCCGCTTAATGAGAAATTGCATGATTCTGTACGGCTAATAAAATTGAAGATTAAGTTAATGCCGTTTACTTGATTTCTTAGTGAGAAGTCTATTGTATTTAGAAATCTTCATTAATTTAAAAAGCAATTTTAGAAACCAAAGCTCTTCTAAAAGTGGAATGCATTCAAGAGAAAAAAAAAAAAAAAAACATTATCATGGCCTTATTAAGTTTCTCCTGTAGAGCTTTTCAGCTGAGTTGCATGAAATGTCAGGCCAGCCCTTCGCTTTTCATTATAAAGGCCTTTTTTTTTTTTTTTTTTTTTTTGTCAGAGACTTAGAGCCAACTCAATTAGTTATGCCGATAGAAAAAAGAATAGCACAAGTAATTGAAAACCACAGACAATCCAAAACTCCATGGGCAACTCCTAGGCCCTCACTGGCAGATACAAATGGTCAGGTGGCGACCTTCAGGGAAATTTTATGTTCTAGAAAAGTCTAAGTCTGTAAGTAGGAGGTGAGAGAAAACAGGGGGAGGAAGTAATAACATAATAACAATGAAGCGTAAAATTCAGATGAAAAGACTGTTCATTGTTATTATCACACAGCTATGGATGGGAGTGGGATTATTTGGGAGAGCAAAGGGTGAAAACTGAAATACCATAGCGAGTGACTAACTAAGGAAACAAGGACAGATCTACATAGTTCTTTTTTGAGTTACAGCTAGGTACAGTCATATGGTTTCACATAGCCCAAAAGATCTGTGGAGAGAACAATTATTTCTTTGCCACTCAGACCCCAAATCTAGAAGCTATATCGGATTTCTCTTTTTCCCTCGCAACCTATACCTGCAACATCACCTCTGGCTTGGACTACTGCAGTAGCCTTTCAACTAGTCTCCCTGCCTCTATGTTTTCCCGCTCCACGAACTCTTCTCTACCTGACAACGAGAAGGATCTTTGCAAAATTCCAACCAGATGGTGTCGTTCCCCTGCTTAAAACCCTCCACTGCCTTCTCAACTGTGTTCAGAAAAAGAACTCCAAATTCATTACCATGGCCGCATTTGCTGAAGAGCAGTCATATTGGTCTTCTTTCAGTTCCTCAAATAACCCATGCTCTCTCCACCGTCAGGGCCTCTGCATTCCCCATTCTCTCTGCCTGAAACCCTTTTTCTTCACCAGTCACACAGCTGATTGACTCCCTTGCTCTTTTTTTCTTTTTACCTGTTTTTCCATTACTTTGAAACGATGGGTGAACTACTGTTTCTCAGGCATTCATGATACAATTCTTATCTTTTTTTAAATTGACCTATAATTCACACACAATAAAATTCACCCCTTTTAAAGGTTTTTTTTTTTTAAAGATTTTATTTATTTATTTGAGAGAGAGAGAATGAGAGAGAGCAAGCACATGAGAGGGGGGAGGGTCAGAGGGAGAAGCAGACTCCCCGCCGAGCAGGGAGCCCGATACGGGACTCGATCCCGGGACTCCAGGATCATGACCTGAGCCGAAGGCAGTCGCTTAACCAACTGAGCCACCCAGGGGCCCCCAGAATTCACCCCTTTTAAAGTGTACAATTCCATGGTTTGTAGTACAGTGTCAGAGTTGTGCAACCATCAGCCCGGCCATTTTCATCAGCCCCAAAGGGAACCCTGTACCTTTTAGCTATTACCGCGCCCCCGCCCCCCACCGGCCTTCTCCTCCCCAGGCCTAAGCAATCACTAATCTACTATCTCCATCAGTTTGCCTATTCTGAACGTTTCCTATAAACAAAATCATAACAATATGTGGCTTCTTTCAGTTAGTGTAATGGCTTTGAAGTTCATTCATGTTACAGGAGTGTTTCAGTCTTTCATACGCTTGAATATCGTTCCATTGCAGGGATATACTACCCTTTGTTTACCCATTCATCGGCTGATGGACATTCAGGATGTTTCTCCTTGTTGGCTGTTATGAATCATGCTGCTGTGAACGTCTGTGTACGAGCTTTTGTGTGGACATAAGTTTTCATTCCTCTTGGGTATATACGGGAAAGTTACACTGCTTAGTCATATGATGACTTTGTGTTTTTGTTGACTGGCTCACTCTTACTCAGGAGTCTGCTCAAACGTGACCTCCTTTGAGAAGCCTTCCCTGATCACTCCATCTAAAACAACAATCCCCACCCCCGCAGCTGTCTATCACCTTATCCCATTTTGTTTTCTACATGGCCCTTACCACTGTCTAGAGTAATGTCGTTGATTAGTTTCCTCATTGGCCATCTGTGTCTCCCCACTAGAACATCAACTCTGCAAGGACGGTGACCTTGTCAGTCTTGCCCGTCGCTCTTCCCTCAGCACCTAAGACAGTGATCAGCATTCAGTATTTATTGACTACATGAATGAATCGATGGCAGAAATGTTTACCCTTTTTTTCCCACCCACAGGGCCCAACCACAAATCTACTGATGACTGTTTTAGTGCTGTTCCATTCTCTTCATTGTTCTTTGGGAAAAGTAAAAATTCACCCACCTAAATTATGGAAGTGTCTGTAGCAAAGAACGTGTGGATAATTTAACTTAGATTTGCACCGCCCACCCCCGCCCCAGGAACTGCAGAACCAAAGCCCTATGCCTTTAGTAAAAACTCCAGCGAGTAAGATTGCAGTAGGAGGGAGGGTTGAAGGAAAGAAAACTCCAGTGAGAAAGAATGAGAAGTGAGATGCCCAGCGTTGCAGAGCTGTAAACTGGGGGGTTTCTCCTTTGAAAAACTAGGGACTCTGCGAAATGCCTGGACTTCTAATCTTTAGATAAAAATTAAAACCATTTTGTGATATTTGCATGTTTCTAAAATTGGACATCTTTCTAAGAAGAGCAGTCAGTATCCATTATATCTTTATATCTTTATCTGGGGAACAGAAGTTGTGTGATAACCTGGTTTGACTTGATTATCGGTCATTTGCATAAAATAAATGGCACATGGGTTGAAGAGAAGGAGAGAAGAGAGATTATCTGAGGTTTTTTTTTTTTTTTCTCCTGGGTCTTAACAGGAAAAGGAGATCAAGATTTGTATGCAAAATGTTTTCCTACCTTGCTTCAATTTGTCTTCATATGCCCCTGTTGGAAGGTGGAGGCTTAAAAAAAATTAGAGAAACTGACTGAAGAGGTGTGAATTTTGAGAGAATCACTCATTAACATTTCCAAAGGAATCAGAGCTGTGTGTGTAACATTTTCATATCTGCACAACTTTGCATTTCAGAGATGTTAAGGGTGCCTTTTAGGAAGCGTTTCTTATTTGAAACTGCTGGTTGAATATTTTTAGGCCTGGAACAAGCAAATTTGAGGCACAGCCTTGGGTGGAGAGTAGGGGGCCAGGCATGGGGAAGAAGGGCTGGTTTGTTTGTTTGTTTATTTATAAAAAAGATTTCATTTATTTATTCATTTATTTGACATAGAAAGAGAGAGAGCACAAGCGAGGCACAGGCAGAGGGAGAAGCAGGCTTCCCGCTGAGCAGGGAGCCCGATGTAGGGCTCGATCCCAGGACTCCGGGATCATGACCTGAGCCGAAGGCAAACGCCCACCCGACTGAGCCACCCAGGCGTCCTAGAAGGACTGTTTTTCATTCTTTCTTTCTTTCTTTTTTTTTTTTAGAGATTCCTTCAGATTGGGTGATTTCCTCCAAATCTAGTCACCTCTTCAAAAGTTTCAAGTAGGCGTGATGCCTGGGTCGCTCAATCGGTTGAGCATCTGATTGGGGTTCAGATCATGATCTCAGGGTCCTGGAATCTGGGCTGCTTGCTCAGCAGGGAGTCTGCTTGTCCCTCCCCCTGCTCGTGCTCTCTCTCTCTCTCTCAAGTAAATAAATAAAATCTTTTTTAAAAGTTTCAAGTAGATAGTCCCCCATGGCAGAAAAAAAGTCATCACAGGTATAAACGGAGATACGTAGTTGATAAGCATTTCTTTTCTGATGTAGTCCTACCAACTCTAACGATACACAAAGCAGCATGGTGCAAAACAAACAGATTAAAGAAGGGTATACCCAGATCTTCGTTTACAGGAAGTTTAAAAAGGTACAGAAGACCATCACGTATTGTTTATGAATGTACGCATGCAGCATAAAAAACACAAAAACTTGCATGGGAATGAGAATCTCTACAGTCAGGACGTCTGCAGATCATAGGAGGATGAGATTAGGAAAATACACAAAAGCTACACTTGTGTCTGTCTGTATTTTAGTAAACATTACTGAAATATAACATGTGTTCCCCCCAAAAAGAGCACAAGACGAAGGAGTACAGCTCGATGAATGTTCACAAATGAGCACACCTGTGTCACCAGCGTTCTATCTATAATTCTGATTTGTTAGCTGGGCGGTGGGTGTGTGATGTTGGTTCTATTATCTATACTTTTTATATGCCTGAAATATTTAATTTAAAGGCTTTCTTTTAAAACATCTTAAGATTGGGGTGCCTGGGTGGCTCAGTCGGTTGGGTATCTGCCTTCGGCTCAGGTCATGATCCCGGGGTCCTGGGATCGAGCCCCGCATCGGGCTCCCTGCTCGGTGGGAAGCCTGCTTCTTCCTCTCCCGCTCCCCCTGTTCCCTCTCTCGCTGTGTCTCCCTCTGTCAAATAAATAAAATCTTTGGAAAAAAAAAAACTTCTTAAGATTATAGGTCAACGATGCTTAAAGATTTTATTTGAGATAGAGAGAAAGAGAGAGAGCACGAGTGGGGGAGCAGAGAGAGAGGGAGAGAGAGAGGGAGAAGCAGGCTCCCCACTGAGCAAGGAGCCCAACTTGGGGCTCGATCCGAGGACTCAAGGATCATGACCTGAGCCCAAGGCAGACGCTTAACAGACTGAGCCACCCACGGGCCCCAACGATGCTTCATTAAGAAAAAAAAAAAAGCCACAACTCCACAAGCACCTCAAATGGTTAGACCACTAATCCTTTCAATTCCCTTCCAGTTGTAAAAGCCAATAAAAACCCAATCAAAAGTAGGATCGTAGGGCAAAATGAACGAAGAACTATGATTAATACAAGTTATGTTTTCTCATTTAATGTCATTTTAATGTATACTCTAATATCCAAATGTAAAGAATTGTAGTGATTTGGATCTGCGGGAAGGAAGTTTAATGTATATGGGGCCAGTCTTGCCCTTTTCCTTCCGCAGCCACCTCCCAGCTCGACCCTGAATTTCCACATCACTGATAGGGGGTTCTGGTGTCTTTGCCAGAGAATCCCCTGCTTCCTCCACTGACAGGAAAAGGAACTTGGGTTCATGGTCCTTTCAGCTTGGATGCTACTGGCACTGCCCTCTGCAGGCAGAAGACTCAACTGGTAGCCGACCAGTTGCATTCTTTTCCTATCAGTCTAGGGCATCCCCCATTTGTAAACACAGCGTTCATGCTGAAATCCATTGTTTATAGCCTGCCGGCATTTTCCCATAAACAGAAGCACTGTTTCACATGGTGGTTGGGCCCCCAGGATCTTCCCCGCCCCCCCCCACACACACCAACTCAATAAAACTACCCAGGTTTCTATGGAGAATGCTTTCGGTTAGGATCAAGTGTTCGCCAAGCGTCCCCTATGTGCAAGGTACCGCAGGGCTACCAATATGATTCAGGCAGAGTGTCTGTCTCTAAAAAAGTGATGTGTCTTGTAAGGGAAGATAAGACACTAACCTGAGTGACTAGAAGAGGCAGACTGCTTGAAGTGACACGTGGGGTACATGTGGAGAGCAGCGAAGATGAAAAAGAGGAAGATACCCCATCTGGGGAGGAGAAACCAGGGAAGGCTTTAAGAAAGCAGTGGAATTGGAGATGAATTATGGCAGGAAAGGGGGTAGGATGTTTCAAGGAGATGGAAGAACAGAATCAAAGACACGGAAATAGGAAAACAGGAGATGTGGCCTAGAAAAAGGAAATAATCCCTCCCGTGAAGCCAGAGTATTAGGAGGAGAATCTGGATGTGTGACATGAAGATCCCAGGCTATCTTTGATGGCAGGAATAGGGACAACTTCCGTCTCCCACCCCGTTTGGAGCCGGACGATGATTCCTCTAGTTTAGGCAAGGCAGCGTGAGGGGGTGAAGGTGGGGTGCCCAGCGGGTTGAAGGCTGGGAGTTGCTGGGGAAGGAAAGGACTCTGGGATGGAGAAGAGGCTTGGGGATTTGGAGGAGAAGCTCTAGGTGAGGTCTGAGAAATAAGCAGAGCTTGTTGTTACCCCCACTTTCTCCCATTCTGCCTTCCTTCCCCTCTCCCTTCCCCCTCACATCTGGCCAGCCCAAGAGGCTGACAGGGGCAAACAGCCAGAAGTCTCCCCATGACACCCCTACCTCCTGCTGGGAGGGGTTGGGGTGGTGCTGGTGGTGGTGGGGAGAGGTAAGCAGTTGACAGTAGTTGTGAAAGGCACTGGTTGAAAGGGATTTTCCCTTCATTCTTCTTCACCTTTTGGAATTTGGTTTTTGTCATTGTTAGCCCTGCCAGGCCCCAAGCCCTGGGCCTGCGATGGGGGAGAAATGGAGAAGGAGGTGCACATTTTCCAGCCATGCACGGAGGCTGTAATTCCTAGGTGGCAGGCATGCGTGGTTAGTCGCACATAGATCAACAGAGGCGCCTTGCCTCTTTCTTCTACTTTAGTGTAGAGGAAAATCCATTGCTAAGTTTGGAACATTCCCTGTATAGGAGGAGAGAGCAATCAACCGTCACCAGAGAGGCTAAGGAAGCATGAGTTTCCAACTCAATCTGATAAAAGTAATGATAACAATAAAATAGCTAGCGTTGGTTAAGGGGCTGCTATGCGGCAGGCACAGAATATTTCTTATCTCATTTAATCTGCACAGTACAAACAGTACAGATGAAAGCCCTGAGGTCAAGCCAACCTGAGTTTGAAATCTTAGCCCCGTCACTTAGTAACGAAAGCACAATGCTGGGGCGCCTGGGTGGCTCAGTCGTTAAGCGTCTGCCTTCGGCTCGGGTCATGGTCCCTGGGTCCTGGGATCGAGCCCCGCATCGGGCTCCCTGCTCAGCGGGAAGCCTGCTTCTCCCTCTCCCACTCCCCCTGCTTGTGCTCTCTCTCTCGCTGTCTCTCTGTCAAAAAATAAATAAAATCTTTAAAAAAAAGATTTAAAAAAAAAGAAAGCACAGTGTTTGACAAAGGATGAGAACTCAATAAATTTGAAATAAACATTAATCAATTAACCGAGCAATTGGTATTAATAATTAAGATGAATTAATATCACAGTGTATGTGTGTATACCCCCCCCCACAAACCTATAAAGCATTTATAAGTAAATGAGAAAATTGAGACCCTTAAGTCATCCCTCAAGTTTACACAGCTACTATGTGGCAGAACCTGAATTCGAAGCCATTTGTCGGGACAGTTTCCGTTTGGCATGGTGAAAAAGTTCTGGAAATGGATAGTAGCGATGGTTGTGCAGCATTGTGAATATGCTTAATGTCCTCGAATTGTACACTTACAAATGGCTAAAAGGGTAAATTTTATGTTATGTATATTTTACCCCACATACCAAAAAACCCCCAGTTGTCAGAAGCTGGGCTCTTAACCACCATGCTATATATACTGTCTCTCAGTGACCATTAATTGCCCACTGTTCATAAGGTCCTCCAGTGTCATAGAACAAGGACTAGATTTGCAGTCAAAAGACCTCTGTTCACATACCACATCTGCTTCTTACTCATCATGTTATCACTGAGTGACTAAGACTTGTCTGGGTTTTCTTCGATGGAAAGGGGAACCAAGTTCCATGTGAGCTCCTCTCCAAGGGGTCCCATAAGTTACAGACACACTTAACCAGTTACAGACAACGTAACCAGGTCCTGGTTACGTTGCTGACCAACCTTGGGGAGGAGGGGGACAGGCATCTTTGAGCCCCCACAAGGAGGGCAATTAAGGTTTGAGCCAGTTTACCCATTCTTTTTTTTTTTTTTTAAATGGACAGAGAGGCAGGGGAGGGGCAGAAGGACAGGGAGAGAGAGAATCCCCAAGCAGACTCCCTGCTGAGCTCGGAGCCTGATGCGGGGCTGGATCCCACAACCCTGAGATCATCACCTGAGCTGAAACCAAGAGTCAGATGCTCAACAGACTGAGCCACCCAGGTGCCTCCAGTTTACTCATTCTTAGTTACTCCTTTCACAAGAGTGAAATGTGGCAACCGCTGAGTGGGAACCTCTAAAAGGAAGTGAGACAGTTACTGATAGGGGACATTTGGGGAGGACTTCCTTGGAAAGGAGAAGGAAGATGAAGTCATTCTGAGATAAACCATCTTCGGGGGGTCACAACCAGATAAAGCTGGTGTTTTCACATACCACAGAAAACAACGGGCACCACAGGCAATATCAGTAGCTGCTCTTCCCACACAAGGGATCACTCTTTTACACAGGTTCTTTGAAAAGAAAGCCAAGGTCCTCGTCAGCTTTATTGGTCTCCGTATGGTTTTTCACCATACTCAGTGGAGAAAAGAAATCTTCATTAATAGCTGAGTCCCTGGACACGCCCTGACACTGTAAGAGAAGACGACACACGAGCAAATCCACCCTCCTTCCCATTTTCCAGGCCACGATTCCCAACCCCTCGATGTCCCTGAAGCTGTCACCAGACTCTTTTGGGCGTGCAGCAATATAACCCGGCAGACGCTGCCCTCCGTTGGAAAGCCGAGCCTCATCACCGACCGCGGGGACAGACTCCGCTGCTTAAAAGTCCTTTTGTGTGTTCATGGCTTGCGGATCATAACACCCGTTCCTCGTAAAAACAGTTCAGGAGGCCAGGTTGTCCCCTAAAGTGCATTTATCGTGAGAGGAGGACGCGCAGAACAGCTTGCCAGGGCCCACGTCGGGATAAGCCCGCTACCCGCTCTGTACAGGACAGACAGTGCCTAGGACAGCCTAGAGGAGAAGTACAGAATGCCTTACCGACCTGGACCTATTAGCTAAGGGCAGTCTGTCCCAGAGCGGTACAGGTGTGTAACAATCTAGCTGGGGGCGTCGGATGCCCCTGTTCTGGATCCGTCTCCTTCAGTACCGCTTCCGCAGGCTCCTTTCCACGCGTCTTGGTTCTCCGAGCCCCAAATGATTCAGCACGTAGGTTCTTGATACTCCCGCTCTGTCTCTTAGCCATGTCCCTCCATCTGGAACTCAGCCAGCGCTCGCAAATTCTGTTAGTTCCCCCCACAACCCCCAACGCTCATCCCCTTGGACTGAGCCGGCCCGGTCCCTCCGGCTGGGGAAACCGGAGATCAGCTCTTGCCCACTCAGAAGCAAGGCTGATGCTCCACCTTGAGCTTCAGGGCCAGGCAAGGAGGCCGTGGCACTATTCTCGCCATCATCTTGACCTGGCCCCTCATCGCCATTGGTGCTGTCACCCAAGAGATTCACAAGGGAACTTGCTGGATCGCTCAGATACAATCGTGACTGGAAACACGGGGGGGGGGGGGGGGGAGGGTTTCAAGGGTCCCAAGGGAATAGCACGTAAATCCTATTCCTTGCCTCCTAGCTGGTAGTAAGGCAATACAGTGGGATCCGTTCTGCAAGCAAGAATATACTGGAGTGGGGCGCCTGGGTGGCTCAGTCGGTTAAGCGTCTGCCTTCAGCTCAGGTCATGATCCCGGGGTCCTGGGATCGAGCCCTGCATCAGGCTCCCTGCTCAGCCGGGAGCTTGCTTCTCCCTCTGCCTCTGCC
>NC_058419.1:38063541-38162565 GCF_002201575.2 Neomonachus schauinslandi | reverse complement strand
TAAAAAAAAAAAAAAAAAAAGAATATACCGGAGGGACGCTGGCACGAGGTGGAATATGTTAGAGTTTTTCGGATTTCTAAACTGCTTGCAGAAAGATTCCATGGCTCCGTCTGCTAAGGTATAATCAAGTGTGCAGGAAACGGGATTCGTTTTGCTCGCTGAAGCAGGAGGTGCTACAGGTGGTATGAAAGGAACCGGCAGCCCACTTCTTCACAGTCCCAAAGGGATCGATGTGCAATGAATTTCCCAGATCAGCTGAGCCCGGGAGCCTCGGGGAGCTAACAGATTTTACCCGAAGCTGAACGCCCCGCGCCCCCCACCCCCGCCCCCTCTCCTGGCCACCGCGGCAGACGCTCCCATGGGGGCCCCGGGGAAGACAGAATTTAAGTAGCTGGCTGCCCCCTGGTGTCTGCAGAGCCGCAAGAACAGGAGGCTAGACAGGCTTACTAGGTCCGAAAGCCGGGCAGCAAGGGTTGCTGGCATTAAGGGGCCAGGCTAAGGGGATGTGAGACTGAAATTTTGCCTGTCCTCCCCTCACCAAGGCTTGTGCCCCACACAGGGCTGCATCCGCCAGGAGGCTGGCCTCTTTTTCGAATTTGTCTGCCCAAAGGAGCCGTCTTTTTTCTAATCCTCATTTAGAAATCTCCCTGGTGCTTGAGAGTAGTACAAGTTAAAACACCTGAAATAGCGGAATAAAGGTCAGCTAGGGAGAAATGTGCAGAAAGCAATGATAATTCAATATTGGGTAACTTGGCTAAAATAACATGGAATTTCCTTTTCTGAAGATGTTCAGACTAGGTTATTTTCATTATCAAATAAAGGCATAAGTGACTGTATGTAAACATTATCTCTAAGACATAGTGCTGCAAAGTATCTTATTGATAACTGGATGGAAGTTCTTGTAATAAATTGTTTTTCAACAACAACAACAACAAAAAGATTTCTAATTTCTAAAGATACCAGACAGACTACTATTAGCCCAATACGATAAGCCACGCAGTCAGAATGCACTCAGCCTGTGGGAGCACCATCTTTAATTCTGCAAATTCGGGTGTTTCATAAGAGTAGGTCAAGGATGAGACACCTGGGTGAAGCGTCTGCCTTCAGCTCAGGTCATGATCACAGGTCCTGGGATCGAGTCCTACATCGGGCTCCTTGCTCAGTGCGGAGACTGCTTCTCCTTCTGCCTGCTACTCCCCCTGCTTGTGCTCTCTCTCTCTCTTTCTGATGAATAAATAAATAAAATCTTTTAAAAAATAGCTCAGGGTGTGTGTGGAATGTGCTAAGAGTAAAGAAAATGTCTAAGTCTTGTCCTACACCCTGGGTACACTCAGGAGCCTAAGGAAATCTCATGCTCCAAGCTTTAGTTCAGCACCTCTCCTATACATCCGACTGAAGCCCACTTTTGCATGAGTGGACTCCAGTGGGTGCTCTATTAAGGTGCTGGTGTACTTGAGCTTACAACCCCAACTGGCAACAATTGGTTAGAGCTAAGTGGGGCGACTTCTTTTATATAGGTCACATGCTCTCCAGTCAGTTAAGGCTGTTTCACTATTTTGCCTGCCTGGCTCCTATAGACATGTGAATTCGTGATTCCTGTGACACAGATCAGGAAAAGCAAAGAATGTAGAAATGGCACCTTGGCAAGAGTATATACACATAATCGTACGTGGCAGAGGCTGCCCATCAAAATCTATTCTCTTCCTCTCTGATGATAGAATTGTAGCTCGGACATGGCTCCACACCTAGGAATTCCCATTCCTAGCCCTAAACCCCTTCGCAATTACAACAATGGTGTGACTGAGTTGTTGCCAATGGCATATGAGCGGAAGTGATGTGTAAGCTGCCAGGGCTGGCCTATAAAATCTTGCCAAGTGCTTCTCTGTGATCTTTCCCCTCCCATGAGCTGATACATACAGGGAAACCTGACCTGGCTATAACTCTCTTGCTAGGGCCAAGGTTCAAGGGTGTGATGGAGAAATGAAATAAATTGAGCCTGGGTCCCTGAGTGACCACATGGAGCAGAGTGTCCCTGCAAACTTGAACTACTCACCCTCATTGTTATTTGAGAGAGAGACCTTTGTCCTTTGTATGAATTACTCAACAGAGTAGTAGTCATCCATGCAGACATTTTGGTATATATTGCCTAATCTGGCCTCAAATCAACCTGGACTAAATCTGACAGAACCACTTCTGGGCCATTTGGGAAAAAATGTCTAAGTGTGCAAGTGAAATTTCTTAAAAGACAAGCATGGTGCCAAACAAGGTCCTAGACTTGGAGGCTTTCAGGATGATTAAAGTTGTCTGGCAATTCTTAGGTTTTCCAGAATCTGTCCCACTGATTCATGCTGTCTTTCTCACCCAGATAACACTAAAAACTCATCGCTAAAGAGGGAAGCTATTTGCCTAGTGGCCAGTTATCACATTGCAACCTCCAAAAATACTCCTCACTATACTCCAGTCTTGGTGAATCTCAACCCAGCTAGAACCTACACCTTCAAAACCGAAGCCTGATATATGCCATCCTGCCCAAGGAGGATACAGGTGTCATGACTGCCACCTTAATGCCTATCTCCAGAAGGTTGGTGCTAGTCAAAGCCAATTTCCCAGTGTGGAAATGAGAGCCCTTAGTGACCAACTACTCCTTTGAGGCCTTGGAGCACAACTATCAGGAGCCCAACACCTCTTGTTTTTAGATCGTCTATCCTAGGGAAGCCAAGGCAGACCCTAAAACTCAGCCCATGATAGGAGAGTTAGATCACCTTCTTCAGGTAGTTTTATTGTTCTGTCCCATACATAGCAGGAAGACCAAGCTAGTGAGAAGACAATGTAACTGAAAAGCTAAAATAACAGATGGTAGAATTGAGCCTATTCTGGAAAATCCTCTGGACTAAGAACTTCATAGCCATCCATTCAGCTATGAACTTCTGTCAGCTCTACCTCGAAAACATATCCTGAATCCACCCACTTCTTTCCATCTTCACTCATTTCCAATCCAAGCTACCAGAGTCTCTTGCCACAGTGGTAGAAAGAAAGGGAGAAATACTATATACCACAGTGATCTCTTACCTGGTCTCCCTGTCTCTACTCTTTCCTCTTCACAAAGCAACCACAATGATTTGTTCAAGTATAGATCAGTTCATATGACTCCCCTCCAATGGCTTCCACTAAGTTTTTATTCACCAACCTCCAGAAATACTGGCTTTTATTTTTTTAAAGATTTTATTTATTTATTTGAGAGAGAGAGAATGAGAGAGAGCAAGCACATGAGAGGGGGGAGGGTCAGAGGGAGAAGCAGACTCCCTGCCGAGCAGGGAGCCCGATGCGGGACTCGATCCCGGGACTCCAGGATCATGACCTGAGCCGAAGGCAGTCGCTTAACCAACTGAGCCACCCAGGCGCCCCAGAAATACTGGCCTTTAAAAAATTTTTAAAGATTTTTAAAAGGATTTATTTATTTTTTTAAAAGATTTTATTTATTTATTTGAGAGAGAGAGTGAGAGAGAGAGTGCATGAGGGGGGGAGGGTCAGAGGAAGAAGCAGACTCCCCACTGAGAAGGGAGCCCGATGCTGGACTCGATCCTGGGACTCCAGGATCATAACCTGAGCCGAAGGCAGATGCTTAACCAACTGAGCCACCCAGGGGCCCCTAAAAGATTTATTTATTTTAGAGAGAGAGCATGCAGAGGGGCAGAGGGAGAGGGAGAGGGAGAAGGAGAGAAGCAGACTCCCTGCTGAGCATGGAGCCCAATGTGGGTCTCCATCTTACAACCCATGAGATCATGACCTGAGCTGAACCCAGTCGGATGCTCAACCAACTGAGCCACCCAGGAAATGCTGGCCTTTTTTAAAAAAAAAATGAACTTTTTATTGAGATAATTACAGAATCACATGCAGTTTTAAAAATAATAGAGATCCCTGTACACTTTGCCCAGTTTCCCCCAATGGTAACATTTTGCAAACTATATCATGATGAGCCTATTGTCATTGATACAATCCATTAATATTATTCAGATTTCTCCAGTTTTATTTGTGTTTGTGTGTGCTCATGTGTGTGTGTTTAGTTACCTGTGTAGGTTCATGCATGTATCCACCACCAGTCAATCAAGATGCTGAACAGTGCCATTATTACAAGGATCCCTTGTGTTGCAGTTTCATGACCATACTCACTTCCCTTTCTTCACCACCTCCTTAACCGTGGGCAACCACTAATCTGTTTCTATAATTTTGTCATTTCAAAAACATTTACATGGAATCATACAGCATGTCATTTTTGGGGATTGGCTCTTTCCATTCAGCATGATTTTCTGGGGATTCATCCAGGCTGTTGCATGTATCCATGATTTGTTCCTTTTTATTGCTGAGTTGTATTCCATGTTATGGATGTGCCTCAGTGTAAATCCATTCAACCATCAAAGAACATCCGTGTTATTTCTAAACAGTCATGTATAGGCCCTGTGTAAATACAAGTTTTTGTTTCTCTGGGATAAATGCTTAAGAGGTGCAATTGCTAGGTCTTATTATAAGAACACGTTTAGTTTTTAAAGAAATTGCCAAATTGTTTTCCAGAGTATTCCCACCGGCAATATTACAAAATCCAACCTCTTCCCATGAATTGCTAGACCTTGGATAATCTTGCCTCCACTTAGCTCAGGCCTGAAAGCAGCACACATCACTTCCACTCACATGCCATTGGTGAAAACTTAGTCACACCATCGCTTTAATTGCAAAAGGATTTAAGGCTAGGAAAGGGAGTTCTTGCTTGGACAGCTGTGTTGCAAGCACAATTCTATTATTATAGAGGAAGGGGCGAATAGGTTTTGATGAGCAGTCTCTGCCACACATGACTAGGTTCCTTCACCTTCTTTTTTTCTTTTTTTTTTGGTCTGTTTTAGAGAGTGGGGGGAGGGGCAAAGGGAGAGGGAGAGAGAGAATCTTAAGCAGGCTCCACACCCAGCACAGATTTGGGGGGGGGGGCCTCAATCTCACGACACTGAGATCATGACCTGAGCCGAAATCAAGAGTCAAATGCTTAACCAACTGAGCCCCCCAGGCGCCCCTCTCCGCCTTCCTTTCTTTTAATTATCATTTTCTTCAGTACCAGATGGTATTATAATTTTTGTTCCAACCACCAAATAAGATTTATAAAACTCAGGAGGAAAATGATAATCAGTTATATGTGCCCTTACGTCTGCTCTAGCTGCTGTTTCTTCTTCCTGATGCTCCAAGATTCCTTCTTTCATAATCTTTTTCTGTTTAAAGAAATTTTTTTTAGCCATCATTTAAGAGTAGGTCTGCTAGTGGAAAATTATTTTGCCCATCTTTCATCTGAAATTGCTTTCATGTCTCCTTCATTCTTGAAGAATATTTTTGCCTGTGTAGAATTCTCAGTTGACATTTTTCTCTCAGCACTTGAAAAATGTGTCCCTTCATTCCTGCCCTCATGGTTTCAGTTGAGAAATCTGGTGTAATTTGAACTTGTGCTCTCCTGGGAGAGCAACGCACTGTCTCTCCTGGGTGCTTTCAAGATTTCTTCTTTGCCTTTAATTTTAAAAGTTTAATGACAGTGTGTCTTGGCATGGATTTCTTTGGGTGTATCCCTTTTGGGGTTTGCTCTAGCTTCTTGAATCTGTAGGTTTTGTATCTTTTGCCAAATTTGGGAAGTTTTCAGTCATTATATTTTCTTTCAGCCCCACTCTCTTCTCTTCTCCTTCTGGGACTCTGATGATATGAATGTTAGAACTTCTGGTATTGTCCCACAGGTCCCTGAAGATCTGCCTTTTTTTTTTTTTTTTCTTCAGTCTGTGTTCTCTCTGTTATTCAGAATGGGTAAATGCTATTGATCTGTCCTCAGGATCATTGCTTCCATCCTCTGTCATCTCTATTCTACTATTGAATCTATCCAGTGAGTCTTTCATTTCTGCTATATATTTTTCAGTTCTATCATTTCCATTGGACTCTTTTTTGTGACTTCTCTTTCTTTGCTATGATTTTCTCCTTTTTCATTTGTTTCAGGAGAATTTGTATTGATGAAGCATTTTTATGCTGGTTGTTCTAAAGATAATTTCAGCATCTGATTAATCTCAGTGTTGCTGTCAGTTGTCTTTTCTAACTCAAGTTATGGTTTTCTTGGTTCTTGGTATGATAGGTGATTTTCAATTACATCCTGAACATTTTGTCTACTATGTTGGGAGACTCTGGGTCTTCTGTAACTTCTTTTGTCAAGCAGTTACCCTGTTTAGGTATAGCACAGAGGTCTTAGCTTACTTTTGTGGGCTGTGATTCCAATGGTAGTTTAATTTTAAAACTTAGTTTAATTTTCTATGAATCTAGGAAGTCAGCACCGGAGAGGTGCAGTTGAGGTGATAAAGCGGGCAAGCAAGGAATCTAGAAATGTCCAAGCAGGTGAGCAAGCACATCCAAGAAAGGAGGGAAATTGGAGAGTCATGGAAGGACTGGCAAGAGAAAGACAGGTTTCTAGCCTTAGAAATTCAGGCACAGGGCAGGGTGGGTAAGAAAACGGAGGCTTAGGTATCAGAGTGTACTTGTATTAAGAACAAAACCCAGGTACTGGAGACAAGGTGAAAAGTTAACTTCCAAGCAGCTAATGAAAGCTGCTTACCTAATGCCCTTCATCTAACAGCACCATTGGTCTGGGACAAAAGCTACCAGTGAGTAAGAAGTGTGGAAAGAGGAAGACTGTGTGCAATAAAGGCCATAGTGTCATGGTTAAGAGGTTGGGCCAGAAAGGCAGAAAGTGCTCTTCAGCAAATTGTTGAGGCTCTCTGAGCCTCCATTTCTGCAAAGAAGTTAATAATCACATCAATTTGTAGGCCAAGGTTAAGGGTTAAATGAGATCCTCCGTGGATAGAATTGAGCCTAGTGCCCAACACATGGTAAGCGTCCAGTAAATGTGAGCTAATGTTCTTATCCCTCACCCAACACTGACCTTGAATCACACAAGCCCCTTCTCAGGAGCTCCTAATTAGTGACAATGAAAACAGGAGGCTTTATGGTTGTTTAGAAGTTATAAAATCTCATTCTCAGGAAAGTGCTCATTAATATGCTTACCACCATTTCTTACCAGAGCACCAGAGGCTGAGATTTATCGAATGTGAACAATTTAAAATAATAATTTATGTAAGCATACACATAGCCAGCTTTCAATTACTCACTCTAATGGAGAAGATCAAAGTCATGGGTAATCCAAAACTGTGCTGGATCCAAAGTCAACTCTGTTTGCCTTGGAAATGGACTGGATGACCTTCTTTTGCAGCACATTTTAGCTTTTGGATTTTTTTCTGCTTTGGCTAATAATAAAATGAATTTATATTCTCTAAGCACACTAGCTGGCAGCAACGGGAAATGCACATAAATATTCTTGAGGGAAAGGGAAAGCTTTCTTCCTGGGTGGCTCAGTTGGTTAAGCATCTGCCTTCGGCTCAGGTCATGATCCCAGGGTCCTGGGATCAAGCCCCATGTTGGGCTCTTGCTCAGCAGAGAGCCTCCTTCTCCCTCTCCTTCTGCCTGCCACTCCCCTTGCTTGTGCTCTCTCTGTCAAATAAATAAATAAAATCTTTTAAATCTTTTTAAAACATCTTTAAAAAAAAGAAAAGGGGAAACTAAAATCATGATATCAAATTTGTTGTAGTGAAGAGAGGATTTGCTATACATTTTTGTTGGTGGTTCTCAAAATTTAAGGGAGATAAAAATCACATTGGGGAACTTGTTAAAAATGCACGTTCACAGCTCCAACCCTTGAAATTTTGATTCAATAGCTCTGGGCTGGAGTTTAGAACTGTGCTTTTCTTTTTTATTTATTGTGGAAAAACTACATAGCATTAAATTTACCCTCTTAACCATTTTTATGTGTATAGTTCAGTAGTGTTAAGTATATTCACACTGTAGTGTAATAGATCTCGAGAACTTTTTCACCTTGCAAAACTGAAACTCTTTACCCATTAAGCATTAGTTCCCTCCTCTCTTGTCTTTCCCCAGCCCTTGGCAACCACCTTTCTGCTTTCTAGTTCTATGATTTTGACTACTTTAGATATTGCATATGAGTGGAATCATACATTTGTTCTTTTGTAACTGGCTTATTTGACTTTGCATAATGTCCTTGAGTTTCACCCATGTTGTAGATGTGACAAGATTTCCTTCCTCTTTTAAAAAAAAAAAATATTTATTTTAGAGGGGGGAGGGGCAGAGGCAGAGGGAGAAAGAGTCTTAAGCAGACTCCACTCTTGAGTGTGGAGATCCATGCAGTACTTGATCTCACGACCCTGAGATCACAACCTGAGTCGAAACCAAGAGTTGGATGCTTAACTGACTGTGCCATCCAGGCGCCCCAAGATTTCCTTCCTTTTTAAGGCAGAATAATATTCCATTGTATGAATAGACCTATAGACCACATTTCCTTTACCCATTCATCCATCAATGGGTGCGATTTTTTTTTTTTTTGGATGTGCTTTTCTAATAAACACTTTCAGTAATTGTTACAGCTGGATCTCTCATAACCCACTGTGAGAATAATGATGTAGACCATAAACGTTAAGCCTAGAAAGACCTTCACATGAGGATCAGGTATCATGTTCCATTTTACAGGTAAGAAAGCTGAGGTCCAGAGAAGAGAACTGATCTGTTCAGTGTTACAAAATTAATGCTAGAATGGAAGTGGGACTTAGGTCTGGCTCCTCATATAATCTAGTAGGCAGAGTTGATAATGGAGGTCTCTGAGGAAGAGAAGAGAGAGAGAAGGTCAGACTAAGGACATAATAATGGAACTTGGGGTGTATTCACATTAGGTGGGGTGACAGAACATAAGAATCAAGAAAATGGTTAGAGTGAATTTCTTAGATCTTGGCTGATCTCTTCAGAACCTTCTAGCCCAGCAGTTCTCAAATTACCATGCACCTGGGTCTATTTGGGCATTTGTTTAAAGCATAGACCCTCATTAAAAGTACAGAAAAAGGAATACAGTCGATAATATTGTACTAACTTTGTATGGTGGCAGATGGTAACGACACTTATCCTGGTAAGCATTTTATAATGTATAGAATTATCAAATCATTCTGTTGTACACCTAAAACTAATATAAAATTTTATGTCAACTATCCTTCAATTAAAAAAAAAAAAGCATAGATCTCCAGACACTTTGATTTAGTAGGTCTCAGCTGGGGCTCCAGTTTCTGCTTTACTTTTTTTTTTTTTACCAGACAAAAAAATCACATTTATTTCAGTAGTTCAAAGTGCAAACACAGCAAATCAGTTCATGTTTCAAGATACAGTTTTAGGTATAATGAAAACTTGATATACAAAAATGAAAGGGTAAATAGCAGAAATAAAGCTCAATTTTTTTTGAAGATTTTTTATTTATTTATTTGACAGAGAGAGAGAGAGAGATCACAAGTAGGCCGACAGGCAGGGAGAGGGAGAGGGAGAAGTAGGCTCCCTGCCGAGCACAGAGCCCGATGCGGGGCTCGATCCCAGGACCCTGGGATCATGACCTGAGCCGAAGGCAGACGCTTAACCATCTGAGCCACCCAGGCGTCCCAATAAAGCTCAATTTTTAAAAAAATTCAAGTAACCCGAAAACCTTTAGACTAAAATATTCCACTTACAACAATTCAGAAATGCCTTAATTTATAGACACCAGTAGTACAGTGCAATCCCAAAGGACTTCTCAAAGAAAGAGAATCACCCCAAACCGGTCGGCTCCGGACAAGAGTGAAATTCTTGGTACTGGCTATTCCTGATTCGGTAGCCTCACTCACTGTCCACTGATACGGTTCAACTCATGATACTTTGATGTTTAGGCAAATTCTAAAAAATGTTAAAAGTTCAATATGAGGCCAACACCCTACTAAGAGTTTCTGAAATGGCCACTATATATTTAAAAGATTTTAAAGACCAATTTCAACTTCAGGCCTATGGTAATACTTCTTCCATTACTTAAAACCTTTCTGTCAGGTTAGCAACAAGACCTTTACAACTTCCTCATGAAAATCGTACTTAAATATATACTTATTTCTACACATACAGAACTTTTATGTAAAGTAGAGAAAGTTCCCACTAGGAAGATAATTAAAGGTTGTTAATGTTCTTTGTATCACTTAGCAGCCAAGACACATGTTTATTTCTGCTCCTCAGAAGCAATGTTAGCTACTCGCTTCAATTCGGGAAAGTGTGTATGTTCAGGAAGGTTTAGATGAGATATTTATTCAGTCTTTTTCTCAATCTTCTTCATCTTTTCATTGTAGGCAATAAATTGAG
Organism: Neomonachus schauinslandi; assembly: GCF_002201575.2. Taxonomy (NCBI): domain Eukaryota; kingdom Metazoa; phylum Chordata; class Mammalia; order Carnivora; family Phocidae; genus Neomonachus; species Neomonachus schauinslandi. Next base: position 38,152,293 of record NC_058419.1, on the reverse strand, counting down.
AGTCTGTTCCGAAAATTCTATCCCACCATGTAAATGTTGAAGCATAGTTTGCGATGAAGTTCATGTGGTGGAAATCACGATGCCGAGGACTAGCATAGAAAGGGATGATTTAAAAGGTTGAGAGGAATGTCATAACCACTATGGACATCAATAGTTTCTATCAAATGAATAGTCACCCATGACCAAAGGAGAATGACGTGATCACATAAAAGCATGATTCCAATGAAAAGTCCAGTTCCAAGAATCAGAGTTTCCAAGGGATGTGCATATCCAGCTTCCATTCCAAATGGAGCCTGAAACTCATGGTGAACTTTATGAATATATTTATATATTCTTTTGTGATGTAAGAGCCCTATGCAGGAAATAGTGCCCGGTATCCTCAATCACTGCACAGCCGAAGCATCTTGCCAAAAGCGGATACCATCTTGGCATTCTTTCCCAATCGTAGGGTATATTAAAATACTCTGTAAAATAATAAGTTCCACAGATCAAAGGAAGCTGGATACAAAAGTGATTAAAGAGAAGTACTTTAAAACATTTCCATTGGTTTTCCCATGTTTCTGCTTTATCCTTTTGAATTTTGTACTTTTTCACGTAAGGTATAAATTGAAACAAAAATCCAGGTAAACAGAACAAGAAATAAAGCACCTCATGAACTATCAAGGATTCCCATGTTGCAATCTGGAACTTTGTATAATTATTCAACATATAGTTCCAAGCATTTTTAAATGGTTCTTGTAGAGGGTTCTCAGGGAAAAGTGAATCTACATACTCCACAGCCAAGGATGCTGAACTAAAGATGCCGATACTTTCATTTGTTGCCATTTCTCAAATCTCTGCTGAAAGCCTTAGAATTCTGGACAACCGCACGGGAACTGCGGGCCACCGTCACCCAGATTCGGCCAGGAGCTGCAGCCTAGGCTCTGCTTTATTTGCTAAGTAGGCACCTCAAGTGGCTTAGAATCCAGTAGATGGAAAATCACACTTTGCAAAAACACTTGTCTAACCTTCTAAGATCTTGAAAGTTTGTTGCCAAAATGTTTTAAGGAAATAACAAGATCTTTGATAATTCCAGATTTCCCTTATTGAATGACTTGGGAGCCGGGGTGGAGTCTGACAGCCTATAAGGGGCTCTGACTGAGTGATCTGTTTGAATAAGGGAAGCGTGGCATGCTGTTTAAGGATGCAGGATTCAGTGCTGCACTGGTCTGGGTTCAAATCCACTTGCTAGCTAAGTCATCTCAGGCGAGTTTTAAGTTTTCTGCCTCTGCGCCTCATCTGTAAAGCGGGGATAATAATGGTATTTGCCTCAGAAGCTTGTTTTGAATGTGGTACTTAAGAGCTCTTAGCAACCACTTGAACACAGCTTAAATTACTACTTTTTTCAGGGTTGCTTGGAGAGCAGATCCTTTGCTCAGGATCAATCCTCTGAGGATTCTAAGGGAGCTAGAATGGCCAACTGGACTTGTTTGCCCAAGACTGAGACATTTCCCTGGAATGCATGAGTTTTAGCACTAAAACCAAGACAGTCCCGGGAAAATTGGGATGGTTGGTCACTCTAAAGGCAGAACATTTTTTGAAGCTCTTCAAGTACTTATTTACATACATTATTTTTCCTGGTAAACAGTAGCTAGCTATAAACCTCAGAGGCTTTATTAATTCAATAAGCAATACTTGCTGAAGTTTATCTGAGAATTTATATATCTATTAGCTGCTCCAGCTCAAATTTCTACCTTGGTGGACCTGGAGAGAAGCACACGGGAGGAAGTGTGTTTCTAGGTTTCCTGGAATTTCCTGTATTTGGAATGTGCCCAGCTATCATGTCTATATTTCTTGATCAGGTGACATTTTTCTTTTAGTAAAAATGCAGGTGTGTATTAACAGTCTGGAAGAGTCTTAAGATGTTATTTAGTGGCTCAATAAATGTTAGTTGGATTAATAAGTGACTACCAATGAGGATGGCTTGACTTGGGTGTTTTGGAGACTTTATTTATGAAATTGAGAGATACAATTTGAAAGTCATCTCCTTCTCAGACGGCAATTTCCTCCCTTGCACATCATTAACTCTCTCTTAATGTGGCTTCCCACAATAAAAGTATGATACCAGGCAGTCACCTACATTGCCCCAGTGAAGAGGCCCTTGGGATGTCTGTAACAGGCATTTGTGGAATTTCTGAATTCGGCCAGCAAGTCGTCTGGGACGCATATACAGAAACACTAACATATGCATATACATATATATTGTATCCCTCAACAATGCCCAGCTGAAGTCATACATCCCCTCTAACTATGTTCCAGGTGGGACTTGACCTTGGCAGTATACACATTTTTGTAGGATAGTGCTTTGGACCTGTTAGGGTGGTTGAGGGTTGAACCCCTTTTTCTTTTGATTTTTTAATTATTTTTAAAGATTTTATTTGTTTATTTGACAGAGAAAGAGATAGCAAGAGAGGGAACACAAGCAGGGAGAGTGGGAGAGGGAGAAGCAGGCTTCCCACGGAGCAGGGAGCCCAATGCAGGGCTCGATGTGGGGCTTGATGCGGGGTTCGATCGCAGGACCCCGGGATCATGACCGGAGCCGAAGGCAGATGTTCAACGACTGAGCCACCCAGGCACCCTCCCCCTTTTCTTTTTAAAGATCCACCGTTTTTTCTCACACCAGAAGGATTTGCCATCCTCCATTCACCACTAGATGGCTCATCATTCAAAAAAATCCTTCATTCCAAAAAGGTTTATTGATCAAGTTTTCCACAATCATTTGAGTACTGCCCTCATGAATTTCAGCCATATCAGAGCATATTACTATATACTCTTTTTGTTTCATTTTGGTTTTAAAATATTTATTTATTTATTTATTTATTTATTTATTTATTTATTTATTTGACAGAGAGAGAAAGAGCACAAGCAGGGGGGAGAGGCAGAGGCAGAGGGAGAAGCAGGCTTCCCTCAGAGCAGGGAGCCCGATGCGGGGTTCGATCCCAGGACCCCAGGACCTGAGCCGAAGGCAGCCGCCCAGGAGCCCTTACTATATACTCTTTTGAATATTTTTCTTTAAACTGGCTTAATTTTTAACTTAAGTATGCCTGTTTTAGAAGTAAACTGGAAGATGAGGGGGGAAAAGTGAGAGGTATACATAGATGAAAAACAGAATGGCGCCAGAGAGAAAGAGCTGCAGCAAAGATTGATGGGAAGAAATCATGGGTCTGGAGGTGGTGATTCAGGAGGCAAGGGACCAAGACCAGTAGAAAGCAGAAAGTTGGAGGGTGCAGGTGAGTAACAAGGGATCTCAAAACTGAGAGGGAAAAGCTGGGCAAGAGACAAGGAGAGGAAGGCGTAGAACCTGGGGATGAGGAGGATGTGAGACAGGTATAGAAATATTGGCATAAGAAGTTTGTATAAGATGAGGCTGCCACTGAGTTGGGCAAGCCAGAGGCTGAAAAAAAGGTGGAGCTCAAGGGAAAAGTGCGGGCATGCGATCTGAGGGGCTGAGGAGGATTAGGAGGTGCATCAGATGCTCTTGGCCACCTACCCAGTTTTCATGACCTCTCCCTTCCTTTTTTCCTTTGGGGAACATTGGGAAACACTGTTCAGTAACCAAACCCCAAATTGTGGCCCAATAGACCACAGACTTTTAATGCCTTACCTGTAAACCTTGTGACCATGCGTGTTTGAGAATTCAGAATTGTTGGGATTTTAGAAACACAATACGAGTACATGCTAGACCTTAGGTAACTAACACACCCAGTGTGGTCCGGGGCAACACCCCATAACCAAACATGTTAATATTTCTGCAGCAAAACATATGATCTGTCACACTTAGTGGGATAGACAAGGACTAGGAAATAGCCTCAGGTCAGTTCAGATTAGGTTTTGGCACCTAAGGAATTTTGATGCCAAACTTAAAAAAAAAAAAAAAAAAGCCTCTTGACTTTGAATCTTTTGGATTGTGCACGTTGCTTATGTCTTGATTCTGAAGCTGGGTCATGGGTACGTGGGAGCTTGTCATGTTACTGTTTATACCTTTTTGTGTGTGTAAAATACTAATTTTTTTAAGTAGGCTCCACGCCCAGCATGGAGCCCAGCGCAGGTCTCGAACCCACAACCCTGAGATCAAGACCTAAGGTGAGAACAAGAGTCAGACACTTCACCAACTAAACCCACCCAGGTGCCCCTGTGTAAAATATTAATATTTAAAACCTTTGAATGACATGGGTTCATGTCTGTTCTGAGAGGGCACATGATTCGGTACTCGGTTCACAGCAGGCTTACTAAATACTTGTTGAATGGAATCAACTTGACCTAGCCCTCCCACCCTCATTGTTTGTTATTCTTGCCCTACAAAAAGCAACAGATGCTCTGCTGGTTAGGGAGGTTAGTCTGGTTGTGAATATAAATAAGAGTTAAGCTGGAACAAGGACCGACCCTAGGAAAAATTCATTTATTCTTTTATTCATTAATTCGACAAATATTTATCAAGGACTGCTATGGGCCTAGCACCAGGCCAGAAGAAGAGAAGCCATTGGAGGCACCACGTAAACAAAATTTCATCTCTACCATTGAGAAACTCACGGTCCGGTGGAGGGGATGATCTGCTCGTATCTGAGGGTGATTTAATGGGCTGAGTGCCACAGGAGAGACACTGAGGGCAATGAAAGCTCTAAGCAGGTGTGCCCTCTACCTGGGCGTGCCTGGGTATATTAAAGAAGAGCGGTGATTATCACAGTCTCCATGCTGCTACAACGTAAAATGGCAATGTGCTCTCAGTGTTTCCTAACCTATGGGAGCTTAGGTCTTCACAAAACTGAGTTTCTGAGGTACCCAAGGCTTCCTCTGTACCCAAGAAGGAGGGCAATGGAAGCCCGTGGTTAGGGGCCTTCCAGTGCTTAATCAGCATCATTGTAGATGACCCCCTGAGAAAAGTTATCATGGTCTCCTGGATGATCATCTGAAACATTCCCTGACCTTTCGGCCCCTGCTCCAGACAGTCCTGCCCCAACAACCCACACAAGAAAATGCCTTCATAAGTCAACATTCCTCAGAGAAGAATTTTTCCTGGAGCCCAGAGGCAACAGAATTTTTCCAATAACGAGATCTTGGTTTACTTCTTCCTTGATCTTGGCTTGACTCACCTCAGCCTGGGTCTAGACTGTGATGTGGGCCACAGAGATTCTTATCTGGGGATAATAAAGAAGTTGAGTAGATAAAGTACTTGACATAGTACTTGGCACATAGTAAGCACTGTAGCATTGTACCCACCTCATAGGGTTGGTGTCAGAATTCAATCAGATTACCCATGTAAAGAGCTCAACACACAATAAAGATTAGCAACTGTGATAACGGTGCTGATATGGTGATGATGCTAATATGATAATCATCCTGGTCAAGGAATGCCCCAGAGCAGTGAATTCCACCCCAGAATCTACATCTCGAAGAAGCTGATCCTTGTGGGGTCAACGCTTCGGTTTGGGAAGAGGAGCTGGTACTCAACAAGGTCTGTAAATCCCACGACGGTGTACTCAGAGCCTAGAGGAAGAGGCTGGGACCCCTGCATATCCACTCCAATGACATAACTGTCATAGAGATCACTAATGACCTCTTTCTTGGTAAATTCGATCAACCGCTTTCGGCCCTTATCTTTTGCAACCTTTTTCTGTCAGCAGGCAACAATGGCATGGTCAAGTCTTCCTTTTCTCCTTCATGACACATTGTGTTGACTTACATGACACCACACCCTGAGGTTTTCCTCTTTCTGGCTATTCCTTCTGGCTCTCCTTTGCAAGCACTTCTTCCTCCATCCATCTCTTAACTCCTGCTAACCATCAGGATTCTTTCTTAGGCAGCCTTCTTTTCTCATTGGACATATTCTCCCCTGAGTAATCTTTTCCACACCGATGGGTTCAGTGACCCATATGCTGATGATTCCTAAATCTCTAGCTCAGATCTCTCTTATGAGCTCTGCACCCACAGATCCAACTGCTAAGTGGACATTTCCTTATGGAAGTCTTATGAGCACCTCAAATCTATAAGGTCCTAATTCAAGTTAGCAGCTCCACCCCATGTCTATAAACAAATACTTTGCTTCCCCTCCTATGTTCCCTATCTCCCTCTCCCTCATCACCTACATCTAATCAATGTGTAGATAGATCTTCTAGAATATAATCTGAATGCATCCACTTCTTTCTGTTTTCATTGTCATCATGCTAATCCAGGCCACTGTCATCTCTCACCTGAAATAATTTTCTAATGGGTCCCCTTCTTTCCTGTTTTTCTCCTCTCCAGTCCACTCCTTACGTGAAAGCTAGAAGGGGTTTTCTGAAACAGCAAAATGATCGGGTCACACGTCTGCTTAAAATCTTTTGACAACTCCTCATCGTTTTTAGGTAATAATAATTACAGCTTGGATTTATAAAGTATCTAATATATGTCAGGCATTCCTCTGAGATATATATTGACAACATCCGATGAAGAACGGAGGCCTAGCAACAACTGTGTGGGTGAGTTTGAAACTGGCTTATCCAGCCCTAGTCGAGCCTCTCGAGATGACTGCCTCAACCAACAGCTTGATTACAACCTGAGCCTGAATTATCTAGATAAACCACTCCTAGATTCTTGACCCTTACCAACTACGTGAGATAATAATGTTTGTGGTTTTAAGCTGCCACGTTTGGGGGAAATTTGTTACACAGCAGTAAATAACTAGCACACTACTCTAGAATATTATTTCAAACTTCATTCATTCATTCATTCAACCAATAGCCATTTAATGAGTACCAAATATGAAAAATATGAGTACCAAATATGAAAACTACATCTCTGCCCACCCTCCCTTACCTTTGCCTACCCCCATCACAGCAATAAGGAATTATCTATCCCTCAATCCCAAAAGGTGACATGAGTCTTCATGGGTTTGTGCTTTTGTGCTGCCTGAGCTATCCTTTGCCTCTTTCTTAGCCTGGCTACCTCCCAGTCTTCCTCGAAGTTGGGTCCCTGTATCCCCTTCAGTCTGAGCTACATACTTCCTGCTCCATTAACACTCTATACCCACCTCTCTTAGCATTTACCTCACCATAGTATAATAGACGCTTTCCTTGTCCAACCAAATTGAACCTTGAGGAAGGAACTGTGTCTTACTCATCAACATGTCTCCCTGCTTGAAAGCTTGTAGAATGAATGAACCAATGGGTGAATGAATGTAAGATCTGGGGGGCGGGGCAGGCATCTTTGTCTTCTCTGTTCACTGATGTATCCCAAATGTCTAGCATAATGCCTGCTACAGAGTAAGTGCTCAATAAGTATCTGTTGAATGTTGTGGAAAGTTTAATGAAGAAACAAATAAATGAATACAAAGCAAATAGCCCTTGAACATAGGAAAAGGCATTCAATCACACTTCTACTAAATTAAAACTAACTTAAATTAAATTAATGTATTAATTAAAAGTAAACTTGCAGACTATTTCCTTTCTTATTTAATTGGCCCAAATCTGAACATCTGATAGTATTTGGTTGTAAAGCCTTGGGGAAGTGAACACTCTCACGCATTGCTGTTGGGAATGCAAAACGGCACAACCCCTATGGAGGACAACTGGGTGAGACCTATCAACATTTAAAGAATATTTACTCTTCTGGGTATCTGTCTTACAGATAGCCTTTCACACTTATGAAACAACGCATGGACAGGGCTATTTGTTGCCGTGTTGTTTATAATAGTGAATGGTTGGAAATAACCCAGATGTCCATCTACAGGCAACTGGATAAATAAACTGTGGTGTATCTGTACAATGTAGTATCATGCAGTTGTTAAAAGATGATTGAAGGAGCTGTCTCTGTACTGTATACTGAAATATCTTCATGATACATACTACGGTGAAGAAAGCAAAGTACAGAAAAGGATCTAGAGTATGCTACCTTCATGGAAGAAAGCAGAACATATAAAAAAGACACACATCTATTTGCACAAATATTAAAAAGTTATACAAGAAGTCAATAGAGGTGGTTACCTATTCGAGGCAAGAGGAGTGGACAAAGAACTGGGATAAAGGAAGACAGGGTGAGGCAGGCCTTCTTAATGTATTCCTTCTTGATGGGTTTGAATTTTGAATCATGTGAATGCACCACCTACTTCAAAACATTAAATTACAAGAAAAACAGCCAGCTTGTAGCTAGCTATGCATTTGAAAAGACAAACTCATTCCCTGAAACATATGAATATGTTTCTCCCAAGGACATGTGTGTTCAAACAGGGACTCAAACCAGAAGCCAAAGAAATCAACCATGCATTGTGAAATTTTAGGCAGCAACAGCAGTATAGTGAGGGAGAGGGGACAGAGCCTCGCAAAGCCCCCTGCCATCAGATCCTCATCCCCTGTTTGCCATCATGCCCACACATTCAGCAAACAGAGCCCAGAAAGAAGCTCTTATATCCCAGGGCTAATACCAGGCCCCCAGTTGTCACAATATCTGCAAATGCTAGCCCTGGGTAGTGCAAATGAATTTCTTTTGCAAATGGAGAATCAAGGCTTTTTGACAAAATATATGTGCAATAGAAATGTAGAAAGGTGCCCTTGGTCTTCCAGAAACAGAAAAAAAAAAAAAAAAAGATAGGAAAAGAAAAAGCCATAGCCATCTATATCAAAGCCTGAGCTGTTTATTTGGTGCAGATCTTATGATCATGAATGTCTCAGAGCTGTAATTCTGTCTGATTACCCTGTGTTGTCAGGAGGGTGGAAAAACCCAGAAGATTAATGTTTTGTGTGGCAATAAGGTGGCAGGCCTGCAACTCTGAGCTTATCTTCCATGAATCAGGAGCCGGGCTGAGAGGCTTCAAGAGACAGCGACATTTTATAATGATTTGTGTGTGTGTGTGTGTGTGCTTGTGGAATGAAGCCTGTCAAGCCCAGATTCATTAGTTTCTGATGCCATTGGCTTCCTCTGTAGATAGTCAGGCCAAAGGTCCCCGTGCTCAACCCCCTTCTCCAGTTCATTTTGTGGCATCAGTGTATCTAGGACAGAGTGGTATGTATACTTGAGGGGCAGGGGACAAGGCTGATTTGGGTATGGGCTCTGGTTTCTAATCCCTGTCAAAAGGCAGATGCCTTAGGAACTATTGGAAAGCTGTTTCAATGGGAAGCCCAGTTCAGTAACTGGGGGGGGGGGGGGGGGGCTTCTCCCTCTCCCTCTGCTCTTGGCCCTTGCTCGTGCACTCGCTCTCTCTCTCACTCGTTCTCTCTCTCTCTCTCTCTCGCTCTCACTCTCTCTCTGAAATAAATAAATAAAAATCTTAAAAGATAAATAAATAAATAAAACAGCTTCCACTTAAAAAACATAAAGTAAAACAAGAGTGACTGTTCAGTTGGCCTATCTGTTGACCTCAAGCATTTAGGCTATAGCACCTAGAACTTAGGTCCAAACTTTGTAAATTGGCCAATTTTAAATAGCATAACTATCCAAAATTCGACTGTAGAACTAGACTTCATAGAAGCTGCGTGACTTTGGAAAAGTCACTTAAACTCTCGGAGATTCCACTTATGTATAAGATAAGGATAATAATATCATCTAACAAGGTTGTTGTGTGGATGGGATGAGATAGATGCGCACAATGAGTGCCTGGCACTCAGTAAGTAGCCATCATTACTGCGGAAGCCTGGGGTTCAGAAATGAACTCCACTGCTTACTAACCATGTGACCTTTGGGCAACTTACCTGATCTCTCTAAACTTCAGTTTTCACAACTATAAGATGGAGCTAATAATCTTCGCAACCCTATGAGGCAAGCACCATTAAGCACAAGTTAAGAACTTAACCACAGTGCCTCTCATAGTAGTCATTCAAGAAATGACAGCTAGTAGGAGTAGTTATCGGTGGGAAATGAAGAGTGGGAGAAAGGGGAGGAAGAAGAGGAGGAGGAAAAGGGGGAGGAAGAGAAGGAGTGGGGGAAGAAGAGGAGGGGGGAGGAAGAGGAGGAGGAGGGGAAGAAAAAGGAGGAGGAGGGGGAAGAAGAAGAGGAGGAGGGAGAGGAAGAAGAGGGGGAGGAAGAGAAGGAGGAGGAGGAGGACAGAAATGTACATAAAAGCTACAGGAAGAGAAATTTGGTTCAAACGCAAAAACTTAGTGCCTCTGAATTTGTTTTCAAAATTAAAAAATCATCTCACCCCTCCTCTCACACACTTAAAAAATCTGCCTCCAAACTCCTTAGCATTATATTCAAAGACTTTTAGGGTCTCTGTCCCCTTGCTATCTTTCCAGCATCATTGTCTTCTGGTTTTCTTCCTCTATGCTGCAGCTCAGACAGGAAGTCCCACAGTGCTCATGCCCTGAACACGCAGTGCTATTTATACTATTATTACTAAATTGTTATTTATATGATTATTTATACGATGTATTGAATACTTGCCATATGTAAGCATCTTCCATGCATCCTCCCCACCAGACTGTAAGCTCCATGAGGAGCAAAACCACCATCTCTATTTATTTACCACTCTAGCCCAGTGTCTAGCATGGTGCCTGGCACATGCAGCGCCCTCGATAAATAGTTTTCGATGCTTGAATAAATGTAATCCTCACAGCAATTCTATGAGATGGGTGTAACCATCATTCCCATTTTACAGAAAAGAAACTGAGGCTTAGCGACATTAAATGAAAGTCATAGAAGTGTGGAGCTAAGATCAGACCCCTGTTTGTCAGACTCCACAGGCTCTGCCTGGAGCCACTCTCTTGCCCAGCTTATTTTCTCCAACGCACACCATGAATTCTCATGTCTTCCTTCCTCTGCTCATGCTGCTTGAAATGGTTTTTCCTCTCCGTCCGTCTGATAAACTCATCTTTTTTTTTGTGAGATGGAGAGTGTGTGCGTCGGGGAGGGGCACAGGGAGAGAGGGATCTTAAGCAGGCTCCACACCCAGCACGGAGCCTGACTAGGGGCTCAATCTCACAACCCTGAGATCATGACCGGAGCAGATTTAGTGCATGTCATTCTTCCCATATCTTAACTGACTGAGCCACCCAGGTGTCCCGATAAACTCATCTTTTAAGACTCACTTCAAGTGTCATTGCCTCTTACAATTAACAGACTTTTTATATTATATTTTATTCTAGAGAATATTTGAGATGGCTTTCAAAATGCATAACAGGAAAACAAACAAATAAATGATAAAATCATAGCAAAGAGAAATGTAGAATTAGGAAAAAAAACAAAGATCCAGGAAGGCAAGATTCATCTAGGAAAATGCCTGCTGAAAGATTCTCCTGTTCCTAGAAAGGTAGGCCACACATTTATTTCTAAGCGTGCTGGCAGCCAAGGCAAGGATAAGAGACCTGATCTGTTGTAGGACTCATAGTGTTTGTAAGTTAAAAAAAAAAAATTCTCCCACCTTTCCATTTTTAAAAGAAGCTCAGTTTTTCTCTGGAATTTGAGAGAAATACCTTCTGAAGCTTCTCTAAAGAGAAAATACCCTGTTAAATGCAAATTTTAAAGAAAAAAATTAAAAATTAAATAAAATGTTTTATCAAAAAATAAAATAAAGAGAGGGGTGCTTGGGTGGCTTGGTTGAGCAGGAAACTCTTGACTTTGGCTCAGGTCTGATCTCGGGGTCCTGGGATCGGGTCCCATGTCGGGCTCCACGAACAGCAGGGAGTCTGCTTGAGGATCCTCTCTTTCCCTCTCTCTGTCTTTCCCCCTGTTCTCTCTCTCTCTCTCAAATGGATGAATAAATCTTTTGAAAAGATAAAGAGAAAATACTTAAGATTTAGTGCATGTCATTCTCCACAACAGTCCTCCGATAATTTTTTTAATGGTTTTTTAAGGAACTTCCACACCCAATGTGGGGCTCAAACTCACAACCCTGAGATCAAGAGTCACACGCTCCCCACTAACTGAGCCAACCAGGGACCCCCTACAATAAATTTGATAGCAAATTGCTTTTTTAAAATATCACTCATTGCAAAACAATGGCTTCCTCTGAGGGGTGCCTGGGTGGCTCAGTTGGTTAAGTGTCTGCCTTTGGCTCAGGTCGTGATCGCAGGATCCTGGGATCCAGCCCTGCATCAGGCTCCCTGCTCAGCAGGGAGTCTGCTCCTTCCTCTCCCCACCCCCTATTTGTGCTCTCTCTCACTATCTCTCTCTCTCAAATAAATAAATAAAATCTTAAAAAAAAAAAAAAACCAAAACAATGACTTCCCCTGAGAAATCTTTCTTAGCTACTACCCCCAACCTATCAATGTTTCGCTAGGGCCCTTCTGTGTTCCCGTAACATCTTGTCCTTCCTCCTCCCAGCTTACATTATAATTATTTCTGTATCTACATTCCTCATTAGACTGAGAACATTCTGAGAACAGGTAATACGTTTGGGTCATCCCTGTATGTGTGCCTCAGTTTCCTCACCAGTAAAATGGAAATAGTCATGGTGCTTCCTTCCTGGAGTTGTCAAGATCAGTAGACGAGTTAATGCCTGCGAAACGCCTGGAACAGTGCTTGGTACATGGAAGGCACACAGTGAGTATGAACTATTATCTTCTTCTCAACAAGTACAAGCTTAGCACCAGGCATTCAACCAATAGGTGTTGGAAGAATGCATAAATGAGTGAGCCTCAGATGGAAGCTTGTGGATTCTCTTTGCCTAGAGAGCTCTCAAACTATGGAAGAAAACCGTTAGTCTTAATTTTTTTACCACCCCCCCCCCACACACACAGCTTAGGTCTTTATTCAAAGGTCACTTCTCAGTGAGGCTTTACCTTGACCTCACTATTTAAACTTATAGCTCACCTCAAAATATTTCTTAGATCCCCCTTCTCTGCTTTGTCTTTTGCCTTAGCACTTCCCGCTATCTAACATACTATATGTTTGATTACTCATCATGTTTTCTTCCTGCCCCTCTCCATTGGAATGAAGCTCCAGAAAGCCAGGGATGTCCTTTGTTTCTAGATAAGAACCTGGCAAAGAGTAGATGATTGATAGATATCAATTGAAAGCATAGTTGTATGGCAACGAGACAGGGCAGGCACTAGAAGGAGGCTAGCGAGGTGCCCAGGGCAGAACATTTAAGGATGTACTCACTCTCGAGACAGTGTTCTGGGCCTGCCTTGGATGACCTTGAAAGTGACCGCCACATTACACTTTGCAGCTTAGGCACTTTGCTTGTCTACCCCACTCCTAGCCTGGAAGCAGGGAATGGACCAGATGACCTAGTGAGATTCCCTCTGGACCCGGGCATTGGAGTGCTGGTAAATATTTACCAACCAGCTCGTGTGTGTGTGTGTGTGTGTGTGTGCGCGCGTGTGTGTGTGTATGTAGGGGAAACCCTGACTTGTGTTGCAATGTGTGCTGATTTCTGTGGCATAGATATTCCCACCATGGCCAATTTCAAGCCATCAATATGATGTCTCTGAAAATAAGAGTTGCAAAATATGCCCAAATGGCTCTGTGAGCTGATACAAGTTGACTCCAGCACACCTCTGGCCAGGATTCTGGGACTCATACTAAAGACAGCCAGGGCCAGCAGGAAGGGCGGCAGAATTAAGAACAATGGGTGAATCACAGACCTGTACCTCTGAAACAAATAATACATTATATGTTTAAAAAAAGAAAAGAGGATGGTAGGAAGGGAAAAATGGAGGGGGGGGCAAAATCGGAGGGGGAGACGAACCATGAGAGACTATGGACTCTGAGAAACAAACTCTGAGGGTTCTAGAGGGGATGGGGTGGGGGATGGGTTAGCCTCGTGATGGGTATTAAGGAGGGCAAGTATTGAATGGAGCACTGGGTGTTATACACAAACAATGAATCATGGAACACTACATCAAAAACTAATGACGTAATGTACGGTGATTAGCATAACATAATAAAATAGAATTAAAAAAAATAAAAAGAACAGTGGGTGAATCGGTATTACCCATCTCCACCACCAAAAAATGGCCTACACGTTCATATCCTGAATGCAGGGCGAGTGGCATTACTTTCGAATTCCGAGGGATGAAAGGAGGAACTTCGGCGTTTTCTGAAGACTATGAGCCAATCCCTCTGCGAAGCACACAGTTGTATAAAGTGGCTATTACTATTATGCCCATTTTACAGATGAGACAACTAAAGCATAAGATAAGTGACTTGCCCGAGGTGATACATGGGGCAAGTGGTAGAGCCCGGGTTCAAAGGGAAGCCTGGTCGATTCCAAAACCCATGCGTTTTCTCTTACACAGCATAATATGGTTCTATGGCCTCCGAATGTGGTGAAATCACCAAAGGTATGTACTGAGGAGTTTTTGTAGGCCCACGCATGTCTCCCTATCTGCCCAGGCTTCTACTAACCCCAGAGGACAGGCGTCATAGCTGTCTTGTTTTCTATATTCAGGGACTAGCACTGTGCCGGGCACATACGTGGCACTAAGTACGTAATTATCTAAGATGAAAAGGAGAAAAGTAAAGAGGGAAGAGGAATGAATTTTTGGCCCGTGGATACTGTTAGTGTTTATGGATCACTGGAGAAGACTTGACACAAGAGATTTGCCTGGATAGCCCCAAGCAAATTCCTCTTTCCAACTTTTACTAATTAGATGAAGTTAAAGCCAGCAGGAGATTCCTTCTTATCTGTTCTGCCAGAGACTCACAGGAGCATGGGCTTTGGGGATGGATTCTGGGATTATCTTCAGCACAGATTGGTTTTCCTGTTGCGTGCATGGGTCAGTGCGGTGTGGGTGGCCACTCCAGCGTGGGTGACTGGCAGGCAGCAGCAGCCGCAGCCTCTGATAGCTTGAGTGTCAGAGGAAATAGCCACGGGCTCCAGGATTCCCATGACGAATCCCTAGAGCAAGCAATCCTTCCGTGGGTAACTGAAGAGTGATTGAATTCAGTCGCTGGCTACATTTCAGGATTCTTCAACTGGGAATCTTACCCAAGCACCTTTCATGAGATTTTTAAAAAGAGAGATAGAGGGGTCATCTCTAGGTTGGGGATTTTCCTCCCTCTCTCTCCCTTTCTCTCTCTCTCCTCTTCTTGAACATGGTATCAGTGCCAGGCCCAAAGTTGTCCAGACTTGAACCTTCTGGACTGATTCAGTGGCTGGGTTTAGATATTCTGACAGCCTCCAGCGGAGGCAGCCTGCGGGCTGCACGCATCCCCAAGATGTCTTTTGCCCAGGCTGCTTGACATTTGAGAATTATTTTTTGACCATTTGAAAATAGCAAAAAGCAAGGAGAGCTGGCATTTAAGAACATCAGCTCTCCAGATGGTAACTAGACGTAGCATGGTGATCCTTTTGCAATGTATACGAATGTTGAATCATGATGTTGTACATCTGAAATCAATATAATGTACGTCCATTATACCTCGTGTCTCTTGAAAATCTGGGAGCTCTGCCAACTTTTGGCATGCAGTCCGATGTGAGGTCACACTGGGCTGGCGCTGCCTGGCAAGTGCCCTGCTTGAACAGAGCATGCGCTCCCTCATCCTGCTCTCCCTCTTATCTGTCCAGCACTGAGGCAGGCAATCAGGCACCCGTTATTATCTTCCTTTGCACTGGTGGTTCATAATCTGGATGGGCATGCGCTCTCCAGTTTGCCATGGAGGCTCGCCCACCACGCCCACTAGATTTACTTACTCCAGTTGCCTCGTTGGGTCCCGTCGTCACTAAGTCTGTGTCTGAGTCTCTGACTCCTACCTACTCTAAGGGCACAAGGCTGGTCTGAGACATAGGCAGGGTCCATCGCTGCCAGCTGCCTGGTGGCCCGCCTGTCTGAAATTCACACTGTCAGTCCCATCTTAGGTTCAAGGGCTTCATTGTCTTGCCCTTTCAAGATAAAAACGTGTCCCATGGGAGGCTACGCTGCTAGGCCAGTTCCAAGTCACGCAAAGGGGAGAGGGTCTGCCTCAGAAGCACCTTGGGAGGGATTTAGGATTGCTAATGTTGGCTGGTTTCCAGCAACAGAGAGACAGGGAGAGGGAGGGAAGGAGACCCAGGACGAGTAAGCTTTGCTGAGGAGAGTGCAGGGAGAGGGACTCAGAGCCTGAGGGCACAGTCCCTGCAGGGAGGTGCTAGTGGGTGGCATGGGGTCCTGTGGGGCAGGGGAGAAGGGATGGAAGGCATTGCTCCAGAGGAGGAGAGGCAAGTGCAAAAAACCATCCGCCTTCTGTGGCCAGAGCCCCTCAGAGAAAGAACCAATTCATTCTTTCGAAAAGATAGCTTGGTGGCATGTAACTCACAGGTGGTGTGAAGGCCGGAACTCTATAAACAGACCCTCTTGCAGCTACCAGAGGCTATTTTTGATCCTCACAACATCATATGCTAGGCAGACAGTGGCCCTGTTGGCAATCAGAGAGAGTGAAAAGATGTACCAATTGGCAGCTCCCTGGGGAGAGGGCTTTTTGGTGGCTTGCCCATTCTCAGCACACTCTCTGCGCTGCCCCTTTGCCATCCCCGTTCTGCAAGCCCGGCCTTTATTAGCACAGTCCCTCCCCAGCATCCTGGAGCCTCGAGCGGTCTGTGTGAACCCGCCTCCCCCAGGGAAGGTGAAGCTGCCCAGACAAGCCCATCCACCATTCCCTGCCCTGCTTCTCCAGACACCAGCTGGATTCCAGAACCTTCCTGGTTCCTTCGCCTCTCCCCTCTCAGAGTCCTTCCTCGTGGGCAGCTCTTTCTTGCTTCTCTGAGCCGGGGTTTGCTTTCTGGGCTTCAGTTAGAATGGGTTCAACTCTCCAGGGAAAGGGCAGTTTTGAATGCATGGAGTGGTTTTGAGTACACAGCGGATTGCGGGGGGGGGGGGGGCAGCCAGAGCTGGGGTTATTATTCTGGTGTTTGGGGACTACTAACCAGACAGGGTCTATGCAATCCAGGCAGTGGAGAAAAGGAGGGGAATGGATGCAGGGGGCAGGAGGGGGTGGAAAAAGCAGGGGGACTCTGCCTACTGTAATGTTTTTCTCCACATCTCCCCCTGTTACTGACTTCCAGCCTCAGCCATAACCCCTGTGCCTCTCTGAGGGTGCCCCGCACCCTCCACGTGCACACCATTGCTCAGGGGCCCAGCTCTGTCCCCCACATTTCCTCCTACCACCTGGGCACAGACTGCATCATGCTGATTTACAGATTAGTCAGACGAGCGCTTAACACCCACCTCCCCTCAGCCTTGGCAGCTTGCATTTCCATGAGAGTGACAAGAAGGGTGGAAATACTTATTATCTACTTTATTTTATATTGAAGTCAATCCTCCCAGGGCCCCCACTGGTCCCCTCCAGCAGTGGTAGGCACTTGGAGAGGCCGCATGAACTTTTCAGGCCACTGGGAGCGCTCGGGAAGTGGTAATTTACTGGAGTCAACCCTTGATTCCTCCGATGAATTACCCACTTTGTGGATTACCTGCTGCTAATGCCTTTCTCTAAGCTGGCTTGCTTAGAGGCTTGGTGCCTCTCCAGCTCATTTCTGAACTGTCTTTCCCCCCTGCTCTCTTGACAGCTTGTGGATGTGTGCTTAAGGAATGCAAACTCGAACATTTGCCCATGCAAAATGGAACTACAGAGGAAAATTGGCTGCGGGCAGGGGTTGCAAAGTTCTAGTTCTTTCCTACGCCAGTCAGAAATGATTTGGGGCCCTCAATGAAATCCCCAAATTCTGAGTGCAGACTGTGTGCCAAGGCCCCAGGTTGGTAGCTGGGGCGGCAGTCCTTTTGTTCATCCTGGTTGGTTTCTTTTTGTTCCATCGGGTGTCCCAAGCTTGGAAGAAGGTAGATGTGAAAGAAAAGATGGACACGTAATACAAATTATACATCATCACCATCACCACCACCACCCTCATCATCATCATCACAAAGACAGCTAATGTTTCACAGAACCTATGAAGTGCCAGGCATGAACTCACTTAATTGTCACAGCTCTGATCTGAGATATTTTTAACCCTGGTTTCGAGGCAAGGAAACCAAAGTACAGAGAAGATTCAGTGACTTGTCTGGGGTCACGCAGCCGGCACCGAGACAGCCTCTATCCAGGGGTCACTGGTTTGCTGTTACACCACACTAACCTGCCTCTCACTACACACATTCTGTTGTTACAGAACATTCTGTTGTGGTTTTTCATTGTTACAGCACTCCCTCCAAACTTCATAGCTTAAAACAACCACCGTCTTTTCCTTGTTGGTGATTCTGTGGGTCAGGAGTCCCAATGCAGTGTGGATGGCTTGTCTCCACACCAGGATGTCTGGAGCCTCTGTGCAGATAACGCCAAACAGCAGGGCCTGCTCAGGGTAGTTTGACGGGGCTCCTGTGTCTGGGGCCTCAATTCCTTACTGTCTGCTGGGCTCCCAGCTTCCCCTCCACACGTCCTTTCCATCTGGGTAACTTGGGCTTTCTTGGAACATGGCGGTCTCAGAGTGGTCAGACTTCTTACAAGGTGGCTGGCCGCCCCCGAGAGAATGCGGACCCTTTCACGCTTCTGGAACTAAGCACGGTGTTATTTCTACCACATTCTAGTAGCCAAAGGAAGGCAAGAGACCAGGCCAGTTTCAAGAAGAGAAAAAACAGACTCCACCCCTTTATGAATGGGGTGGCATGCATGTACACTGAAAGAAGTAATTCGTGGTGGCCATCTTTGGAGACTACCACACCGCTTATATATAGAATATACACATCATTTATATTATATTTTATATAAGGTAATATATTACCTCATATGTTTCTATACATACACACACACATCAAAATTGATGAAAAAAGCCAAAAATTGCAGAGTTTTTGACCCATACTCTGCCACCATTGACCCTACCTCAAAAGGCTTACTGAGTGTTGATATCCATTCCCAGGCCTAGATCCCACTAAGTGTTTCAGTGCCCCTTCAAGTAGCTTAGCCAGGTCTCCCAGACCCCAATAACTTAGAGGACCATGATTCTAGTGCTGACCCTGGGTCCTACCTGCGTGGCATTATTTCTTTCTTCCGAGACACACACCAGGGGAGCTCCTCAAATAGGGTTCTATCCCAGGACAGTAGCCCACTGGGACTCACACCGGCAAAACCAGCCAACCTGGCAGATCCCACTGCCTCAAGTGAAGCTTCCGCCATTGAAGGTTGCTGGCTGTGTGGTGCCAAGGGGGAAGAGTGGACCAAAACAAAAGCCCTCAGGAAGCCTGAATTTGTGATCCTGGTTCTGCTTTTCTGCATGTGAATGAGGGGAAGACAAGAAGGAGGTAGCCTAACCACAGCAGACATCTCTTCGTGAGTTATCATGTCACCTCACTGTCTACGGATCCCAAAGGCCATGAATAAAGTGGCTTTGTTAATCTCCCCTCCCCTCCAGATGTGCTTTTGCATTCTTCTTTTCCCTCCTCGAAAATGGCAGAGCCTTTGGCATGAAGTGCCATGCTCCACTACCATGCTCAACCTCTTCCCATTCTCAGCCTGGCTGTCACCTTGTTCCTGTTGCCGAGAGCTCATTCATTCATTCATTCAATATTTATTGAGGGCTACTGTATGCGAGGCACTGTTGTAGGCACTCAAGATACATCAATAAACAAATCAGACCCACCTGCAGGGAGCTTACATTCTATTGAAAGGCAATAGACAATAAACTAAATAGGTGAAATACACAGTATGTTAGGTGACAAGTTCTACTGGAGGAAAATAGAACCGGAAAGGGAGGCAGAGATGCAGGGATGGTTGGGGGTGGGGTGCAAGTTTAAATAGTGTGCACAGGGAAGGCCCCTCTGAGAAAATGACATCCGAGCAAAGAACAAAAGGTGAAGCAGGGACTTATGTTGAGAATGGGGTCTAGGAGGAAAAAGACAGAAACAAGAACAGTTAGGGGGGATGATAGATTGGATTATTGTTCTTAATTTTCACCTCCTTCCTGTTAAAGAATTTTATAAAAAAAGAAATAAAAAAAAAAGAATTTTATATACATTTCCTGGTCATGTGACTTTGCAGCACTTCCTTCGAGAGCAAGAGGAATATATTTTACCACCCCATCGTTGGTGGACATGGCCACATGACTTGTTACGTCCACCGGAATGTCAGTGGACATGATGCTAGCAGAGATTTTAAACGTGCTTGCCTGATTTAGCTTGGCCTCTTGCACATCTCCCATCTGCCACGAAAAGAACATGCCCTAGCTGGCTACTGGTCCCAGAATGAAGAGATACAAGGAGAAGATACGAAGTTGATTCTTTTTTTAAAAGACCTATTTATTTTAGCGAGAGAGAGACACGGAGAGAACGTGCACGTGGGGGGGAGGGGCAGAGGGAAAAGGAGAGAGAGAATCTCTAGCAGACTCCGCACTGAGTGAAGAGCCTGACCTAGGGCTCAATCCCACCACCCTGAGGTCATGACCGGAGCTGAAATCAAGAGTCAGATGCTTAACAGACTGAGCCACCCAGCCTCAGAGTTCAACATTTCTTCCATAGACTGTCCTGGGTTCTAGACTTTGAAAAAGCAACAATAGGGGTGCCTGGGTAGTTCAGTAAGTTGAGCGGCCTACTCTTAGTTTTGGCTCAAGTCATGATCTCAGGGTGGTGGGAAGGAGCCCCACATCAGGCTCCGCCCTCAGCAGGGAGTCTGCTTGAGAGTCTCTCCCTCTGCTGCTCCCCGCACTTGTGCATACACTCTCTCTCTCAAATAAATAAATAAATCTTAAAAAAAAAAAAAAAAGAGCAACAATATCTCCACCTTCCTGAATTGTTTAGAATGCTCTGAAGCCTCCACCCCAGCCTGACCCATCACTCTATTTCCCCACCTAGTGGTGGTTTGGAAATTTCTGTGTTGAAGCAATCTCTTCTGGAAGGCATGCAGGGGACTTTTCTTGAAGCTGCTTTTGTGTTAAGAGCACATGGCTTTCACTTGGTTGTGTGCTATTCGAAGCAATAAAAAGAGTAATTTTTTTCTAAAGATAGGTTTTGTTTACACATTATGTAAGATTGAGAAAATACCAATTTTCTATATCCGGTAATACAAACCAAGAAGTTTTTATGGTCAGTCTCACATGATTTCCCAATAGCCAGTGGCCACAGGGCATCGCTGATAGGATGATCTACTTTGTTCCAGGAACTGTGCTAAGTGCTGAGAATACAGTGGTGGGGCAGATTACTGTTTAAATTTTTTGTCACCCAGCCCTGAGAGTGTGTTCCAATGCATTCCAATCTTGTTAAACTCAGGAGTGGCCACGCAACTTGCTTTGGCTAATGAAATGTGAGTGGAAGTGACTGGGTCACGTCCAAGGAGATGCTTCCAGAGCCATAGAGTGATAACACTGAGGTCTGTCTTCTCTCTGCTGTGAGAACACCAATATCTCAGAGGGGAGCTACTCTATGAATCTGGGTCCTGGAGTGAAGACACCTAGAACACAGCCAGAACCAACCCTTGGCCAACATGCAATATCAGCAAGAAATAAATGTTTGTTTGGGGGAGTCATTTATTACTGCAGCATAACTTAGACTACACTGATTACCAAAAATTGGAAATGAGACAGATGTAGTCATTGTCCTCATGGAATTTACAATTCTGTGGGAAAAAAAACCAAAACATAGTCAATAAGTAAGAAGAATCAGAGAAAGAGAAAAAAAATTACTGCAAGAAATAACATGTACCAAAAGGGATTATCAGTGTGCACGGGTGTGTTCACGCACGTAGACCCCCCCCCTTTTACAGAGGTGGCCCGGTACGGTAGGTTGCTGAGCCTTGACCTATAAAGCAAAAGCCAACCCTCCTTCCTCTCTTCTCCATCTTCTCCCTTTTCCTCTTCTTATCCCTCACGTTCTCCTTTCCTTTCCATCATACTTTCTCCAAATCCTGTCCTTCTTTTCTTTCAACTCTCCACATTGGTGTGCACAGGAATATGTGCACATATGGGCACGCTCACATGCACTTGCACACATATATACACACACGCACAGAAGAAGTGCCTTTGAGACTGAACTTGATAATCATAACCCTGGGAGCCCTGCGCTGCTTTAATTACAGCCATTTATTCACAACACCTCGCACATTTTCTGTCTTGTTGACAGTATTTGGGAAGCAGCAGCTGCTCCCTTACTTTCCCGTTGATTGCTACTGTTTTGCCTTGCGAAGGAATATTAAATATCACAGTTAAACACAAATCTTCTTCAAGGCAGCTTCTGTTCCCAGCCATTCAGATCCCGTCTCTCGCATTCAGCTGAGCTCTGCAGAGCACTTTCAGATTGGCTCCTCTGCTCGAGTTATTTCAAAATGTCTGGCTTTGATTTGATTCCAGACTCCGCCCTGATCCTCCAACATCTCTGCTGCCTTTCCTCTCTAGTTTCCTTCAGTCCCTCTCAAGATGACCTATCTCGTGCAGACCAACTCTCTGTGACTTTGGTCACGAATTCCATGTGGTTTTTAAGGATTCTAGGCAAATCCCTGCCCTCCACCCTAGCTCATTGCTCCTGCAATGACATGATTACAAGTGCATTCCTTCATCCAAAGGCTGCCAGGTAACTGGTTTGTGCATTTTTCTTTTTTAAATCATGGACCCAGGGGCGCCTGGGTGGCTCAGTCAGTTGAGCATCCAGCTCTTGATTTGGGCTTGGGTCATGATCTCGGGGTGGTGAGATCAAGCCCTGTGTAGGGCTCCACACTGAACGTGGAGCCTGCTTGGGATTCTCTCTCTTCCTCTCCCTCTGCCCCTCCCCACTCTCTCACTCTCACTCTCTCTCAAAATAAAATAAAATAAAATAAAATAAAATAAAATAAAATAAAATAAAGATTATGGACCCGTTAACTATCTGATCAAATCTAATGACTGCTCTCCTTAGAAAATTGCACATCTCCACACCATTTTACATACACTTTCAGGGGATTCTTGGATTTCCCAAAGCCCGTTCACGCACCACCTCTTTAGGGGTAAAAAAAAGTCCCAGGTGAGGTTAGCTGATGAGAACACCCATCTCCCTGGGAAGGGTCAGCATCTATCAGTGGGAATGAGTATAACAGATTCAATCCAGAGGTTTTAACAAAGAAGATAACATGAGGACGCAGGGAAATTTAGGTGACTTGAGAGGGCTACTTAACTTCAGGTCTTTCCTCCCACTTTCTTCTTTCTACGGTCTGACCCATGCCCAGGCTCTTTCTCACTGCAGTCTTATTTCAGAGAGCCCAATGCCCAAGGGCATTGCCCCAAAGCACACAGGATAGACCAACAGGCCTGACATTTCCCCCACTTGTTTTGAAGTCCCAGGCCACTTGTCAAGGTTGACTCAAGCACCAGCACATTCCTCGCACCCATCTTTTCATTTCTGAGATCTGTAGGAAGCATGTGCTTTCAACTGAAGGCTAGCCCAATGGTGTGACAAGGATGGCAGTGGACACTGGCCTCTGAGTTTGACCTCTGGGTACTTATTTACACAGTCGTGGACACATCCTGGCCAGTTTTGGAAAGCTGCTGATTTTTCTTCATGACTGGTGAGCTTTGACAATCGGAAAAAAGTAATGCAGATGGGAAATGGTGTGCTTCCTGCCTTGGAAAGCATTCGAGGGCTTCCCTTGATTTTCATAAATGAATAGGCAGATTGGGGGGGGTGGGTAAAAGAGTGGATATACAGAATTGCAACTGAGAGGCTGAATTGAATGAGAACCAAAAGGGAGGAGTTCTTTTACGGGATCCCACAAATGCAAATGAGGTGTTGGGGAGCATGAATATTGAAGCTGATTGGCCGAGAAAGGGAGGCTGTGGTGGAAAGGTCAGGGAATTTGGAGGGCTCCTAGCCTGCTATTAGCTCTGTAACCTTGGGCAAGTCACTTTCCCAGCCTGAGAGGCAATTTCCCTGGTGTCAGAATCTGGTAGACCCATGGCCTCTTCATCTCTAACTATGTCATGTATGTGCTTCCTGAAACTTCTCGCCCAATCAAACAAGTGGGGTGGCTGCCTGGTTCATAATCCCTCTTGTCTTGGGTGGGGGGTGCCTCATGGTGAAGTGGTTGAGAGCACAGGATCAGGAAGAAGAATGGCTTTCCCACCTGTGTGACTTCAGGCAAACCCCTCTGAACCTCTCTGAGCCTCCATTTCCTCATCTGTAATATGGGAATGAGAGTATCCTTTCTTTAGGGTGTCATAAGGCTTACATGAAATAATATATGTTAAATATTTAGATCAGGGGCGCCTGGGTGGCTCAGTCGTTAAGCGTCTGCCTTCGGCTCAGGTCATGGTCCCAGGGTCCTGGGATCGAGCCCCGCATTGGGCTCCCTGCCCCGCGGGAAGCCTGCTTCTCCCTCTCCCACTCCCCCTGCTTGTATTCCCTCTCTCGCTGTGTCTCTGTCTGTCAAATGAATAAATAAAATCTTTAAAATAAATAAATAAATATTTAGATCAGCTTCT
Organism: Neomonachus schauinslandi; assembly: GCF_002201575.2. Classification (NCBI taxonomy): domain Eukaryota; kingdom Metazoa; phylum Chordata; class Mammalia; order Carnivora; family Phocidae; genus Neomonachus; species Neomonachus schauinslandi. The sequence goes on along the minus strand of NC_058419.1, from coordinate 38,128,007 downwards.
GGCACGTGGTAAGCACATATGTGTTAATCATGATTATTATTCCCTGAGAACGACCCATTGTATACATAAAGGTGGACCCCCCCTCAACACACACAGGAGCTATGCCTATATGCTAAGTGACACTGCCCTCCAGTCATAGCTGGATAAGGCTGGAATAGATCCTTGGCTTAGATTGGGCCAGTGGAATCCTCACTCCAGGAGACATAAATTTTGAATGGAGTAAGGCAGAGAGGACAAGCTGTTGGAGTTGTTCCTTTATGGCAGCACTTTGGAGCATGTTTTGTATGGCCCTCACAGTGCTTTTTCATTGTTAATATGACTGAGGAGCCAATATTTAACAACCAGGGAATGTCGTATAACAATTCACAATTCTGACTTCACTGGATCCATCAGCACTGGGCCAAATTCCTATATGGTAGCAATTGGCAAAGGAAGTAGCAACTGCCCTGCTCACTACAGGTTCCTTCGACTCTGCTTGACCCCCTGAGTTTGTGATGCTTACACCTCGAGGGCACGCTACTGAGGTGCCCTGATTTCAGCTATTCCTGGGCCATGACTATTGTACTCCACCTTTGGGTCTATGAGATACTCCAGAATCCCACAAAGCATTCCCCTCAACACTGTATACTCCCTTGAGCTACCTAGAGTGTCTGTTACTTACAGACAAAAGATACCAAAGATGCCTGGATGGCTAGACTCCCATGATAGAGCCTCCAAATTAGCTCTCAGTGTGACTGGTTCCAAAGAGCTGACAAATTCTGTGAAGCAGTCTGCAGACAAGCTGATTTATTTATCTGGTTGTCAAGGGTTGTAATAATAAATTTTTCTATCTGGAGTTTCTGTATACTAATATCTAAAAGAACGTGTATTCTGAACTAATCTTCCTAGAGAGATCTAAATTCAAACACTTGGTTCTGTTATTCCTAATATTACCATTGTATATTTCAGATCACATGTCCTAATCTGGTGGTTAGAAAATACATTCACCATCTACTTCAAATCTTAGTTTGTTTTTTTTTTTTTTTATCATTTGAAGTAGCTCTGAAAAACATTAGGAGAGGGCATGATATCACTTGAAATCCATTTTAAGATCTTGATAAGCTCTCTTTAAAAGTGGTTTTCAATGGATATTTTCTTGAACAGGCATCATATTATGTACTCTCTGCCTAGAAATCACTACTTCCCTTCTCCACATGTAAGAGCCCTACTCAAGCTTCAAGGTTCGTCTTAAAAGCTATCTTTCAGGGACACCTGGGTGGTTCAGTCAGTTAAGCATCCGACTCTTGGTTTCAGCGCAGGTCGTGAGATTGAGCCCTGCGTCAGGCTCCGTGCTCCGTTGTGGATTCTGCTTGAGATTTTCCCCCTATCCCTCTTCCCCTGCTCACTCTCTCTCTCTCTCTGCCTCTCTCTCTCTTTCATTCTCTCTCTCTCTCATAAATAAATAAAATCTTTTTTAAAAAGCTATCTTTCAGATAAAATTCCTCCCACTCACCTGGGGAGACTATTCACTTCCACCAGTATATTTCTATAGCCCTTTGTATACGCTTCGATTGCAGCACCTAGCATGTGGTATTACAAATATTGGTTTACTTACCTTTCACACAGACAAGAGAGATCTCTTGCCCGTAAGTTTCTTGAGGGTGAAATTCTTGTCTTATTCATCTTTGTGGCCTGAGCATCTAACTCATAGTAGAGGCATCACCAGTGCTTGCTTTATGGAAGTTTGTTATTGAATGAATCAAAGTTAGACTAGAAAACATTTCTGGGAAAGATGTCTCTGTAGGGTCTACATAGAGGTGAGAAACGTGGATTGCAAATACGGAATGGCAAGGGGTAGTGGAATCTTTGGTGTCACCTACAAAAGAAAAACAAATGGCGCACGTCACAAATAACTGGGGTGGGTTTTTTTTGAACTGTGAGGATAGATTAAGGAAAATGGCATAAAGCTATTAGGAAGAGATAGAAAGAATGTTAAGATATCAAAAATAAATATATTTCCACAGTATAGACTTCAACAAAAAATGTTGAAATTGTTTAAATGATTATTTATGGAGAAGTACATGTGCTTTCAGTTAAGAGTGGCTGCTTGACAGAGTTATGGTTACTAAAGCATATGAAAATAATGTTACAAATTAGAAATGGAGGGAGGCTTGGGGCAGAACATAGAAGTTTCCATAACTACCTTCAGAAAACTTAGCCCAGAGGAAGAATGAAAACATGAATAGTATGAATGGAATACTCATTCCCAGAAGCTGGAAAATTGAAGCCAAGACCCAAATAGCTCTATGAACTGAAGTCAACTAAATAAACCAGTTGGGGCTCTGAGAGAGGCATCTGTGATCAGCTAGAGACTTCACAACTGAACTTCCTTGGAGCCTCAGAGCCCAGGACAACCTTAGGAGAAATGAAACACACCAAGATAACTAAATGCAAGATGTCAGAAGGTGAAACTAGAATTAACTTAAGCTGTGCCGTACAATAGGTAAGGGGATGATAAAATCTTGTATCTGTTTATTTATTTGTCCAGGTTGTAGCTGAAATTGGATGCCCAAATTCTGTGATTGCAGAAATAGTGGGCTGGTGATCCCAGAAGACATATATTTGCATAAATTGATAAGCATGGTGTAGATTTTGGGGTGGAGGAGGCAGGGGCCTGAAGAGCGATGAGGAAAATGGAGGAAATATTTTTCTATGAGTTATCTATTGCTGCATAAAAATATTACCATAAATTTAGCAGCTGAAATCAACACACATCTCTTATCTCACAGTTTCTGTAAGGAATTTGGATATGGTTTAACTGGAGCCTTTGCTTCAGGGTCTCTTTCAAGGCTGCAATCAAAGTGTCAGCTGGGGCTGGGGTCTCACTGGAAGGTTTAACTGGGGAAGGGTTCACTTCCAAGTTCACATGGTCATTGGTATGATTCAGTTCTTCATGGGCTGTTGAGCTGAGAGCCTCAATTCCCTCCTGGTTGTTGACTAGAGGCCTCCCTCAATTTTTTGTCACGTGGGTTTCTCCAACAGGCTGCTTGCTTCATCAAAGCATGCAAACCATGAAGGCAATAGAAAGAATCAGCTAGCAAGACATAAGGACAGAAGTAACTTCTCATCACCTTTGCCATAATCTTTTGGTGAGAAGCAAGTTGCTCAGCTAGCCCACACTCAAGAGGAGGGTATTACACAATAATATACCAGGAGATGGGGATTATCTTAGAGTCTATGCACTACAGTCACTGGGTCTGTGCTCTAGTGGTTCTAAAGAAATTGATTTGGGGTCCAGTTAAAACGAGTGTTAGAGAATCTATGTACTTTGGGTGATTCTGTGCATGAGGTGTGTTGCTTTATGGTTCAGGTGACAAAGTGAGTCACAAAGTTGGGGAGAGACCAACCCTCCTCCTGCCTACCACTCTGCTATAGACAACAGTGCTGTTCAGGATGGCCACTAGGAGAGGACAGCTGTGCATTGTCCAGAGTGTTCTTACGAGGGAAGAAGCTATGACAAGGGACTCTAATAAGGAAGCTAAGTGGCATCTGGGTGGCTTAGCTGGTTAAGCGTCTGCCTTCTGCTCAGGTCGTAATCCCGGGGTCCTGGTGGGGAATCTGCTTCTCCCTCTCCTTCTGCTCATCCTCCCGCTGTGCTCTCTCTCATGCGTGCTTTCTATCTCTCTCTCTCTCACTCAAATAAATAAATAAAATCTTTTTTTAAAAAAAGGAAGTTAGGTTCAAGAACATGAGAGGACACGTTTCTAAGCATAAAGTGAAATGCCCATTGAGACTCACAAATATAACTGGAGGAGTCTTTGAGGGAATTCTGTGTTCCTCCTTATGGAAGTGTTTCTGAGAGCTTGCATTTGGTGTCATTTGGGCGTTAAATGTTCATGTGATCTCTTCATGAAGCCTCTATTCATATCTAAAGACAAATTCATTATCTTTCCTCTCAAACTCATTCCTCCTCCAACTTCCCTATTTCTGATAGTAGTCTTTCAGGCTCAACACCTTGGTGTAATCTTCAATTCACTGCTACTTTCCTAGAGTCACTGTTGCCAAACTATTGATAGTTCGGGCTCTCAATATCATCTGGTGCATCAGTTATGCCCTGTATCAGTTATAATATAGGTTCAACTGCACATGACAGAACACCCAAAATGACAGTGGTTTAAGCAAGGGAGATGTTTATTTCTTGCTAATGTTAACATAGGAAGTCCAGGGTTAGTGATAGCTCCACAATCATTGGGATCCAGAGCTCTTCTATCCTGTTGCTCTGCACTTCCGTGAAACACAACCTCCATGCCTGGGCCAATGTCACATCATGACTCAAGATGGTTGCTCCACCTCCAGCCATCACATCTGCATTCCTACCAGGAGGAAGAAAGAAAGAGAAGTATCCTCCTTTGAAGGATACTTCCTGAAAGTTGTGTCCACCACCAAAACATAGCTTATAGCCCATTGGCCAGAACTTAATCACTTAGCCACCCATAGTTCCAAGGGAGACTGGAAATATAAAATTGATTCTGGCAGCCATATTCCCAGGTAAAAATTGGAGGCTCTATACTAAAGAAGGAGAACTGATAATGGGAGACAACTATCAGTCTCTGTCTTGGACTATCAAACTGAATTGGTTCCAAACTTACTGAACTCAAATTTAATTCTAACTTTAGAGCTAGAAAAGGGACCTTTAGAGGCCATATGGCACAATCTTGGTTTTACAGAAGAGAAAACTGGAATCCAGAGACAAAGTAACTTGCCCATAACAAGTTAGTGGCGAACTTGAGATTAGAACCTGACAAATTCATCTTTGTAAAGTCTTCTACCGTCGTTAATTGGAAAAAATATATAGTTGAAAACCAGAGGTTGGGGAGTTAAGAAGGTTGAACTCATCTCAGTCATGCCATCAGCAAGTCATGTCATGTTGGACAAGTCACCTCATTCTCTCTTGTCTCAATTACATTCCCTGTAAAATAAAGAGATCGGACTATATGTCACCTAGTCGTTCTTCCATTATTGCAATTCCATATGATCCTATGATTTTTATGATTTTTCTAAGCCTTCAGTTTTTCAATGGTGGTCTATTGCTTGCTGGTTGGGTGTTTGAGGCCTTCCACGAGGGACCCCAACCTACCATCCCCCTCTTCACACCACACACTCACTAGTCCCTGAACACAACCCACACTTCCCTTTTGCCCCCTTGCTCATGCTGTCCCCTCTCTTTGTAAAATAAACTGTCTCACCAACCCCCTTCTTTGGCTGCCAGTAATCTTCCCCATGTGTCAAGGCTCATTTTTAGAGAAATACATACATAAAAATTACTAAGCACTTATTATGTGTTAGGCCTTGCTCTGAGAACTTTACATGTATCGACTCATGTTATACTTACAATAAGTCTATGAGATACATGCTATTATTATCCCCATTCTACAGAGGAGCAGACTAAAGCACAAGAAGTTAAGTAAGTTATTGTGACACAGAACATGCTATTCAAATGTCTTTCATCTGCCTCTTCCTGGGCACACATTTCCCACATTGGGCAATCTACCAAATGGGAGAAAATATTTGCAAATGATATATCTGACAAGCGGTTAATATCCAACTCATACAATTCAATTGACAAAAACCAAACTAATTAAAAAACGGGCAGAGGATCTGAATAGATATTTTTCCAAAGAAGAGATACAAATAGCCAACAGGTACATGAAAAGGTGCTCAACATCATTAATCATCAAGGAAATGCAAATCAAAACCACAATGAAATATCACCTCACGACTATTAGAATGACTATCATCAAGAAGACAAGAGATAACAGATGTTGGCGAGGATGTGAACAAAAGAGAGAACCCTCTTGCACTGTTGGTGGGAATGTAAATCGGTGCAACCACAATGGAAAACACTATGGAATTTCCTCAAAAAACTAAAAATAGAGCTACCATATGATCCAGCAATTGCACTCCGGAAATTTATCTGACGAAAAAGAAAACACTGACTCAAAAAGATATATGCACCCCCACTTTCATTGCAGCATTATTACAATAGCCAAAACATGGAAACAATAACTGTCAGAGAAAGACAAATATTGGATGACCTCACCTATATGTACAATCTAAAAACAAACCTTGTGTGAATTTAAGGTGTAAACATGATGATTTGATACATGTATATATTGGGAAATGATTAGCACAATAAAGTTAGCTAACACATCCATTATTTCACATAGTTACCATTTTCATGTGTGGTGAGAACATTTAAGTAAGATACACTCTTGCAACTTTCAAGTGTACAATACGGTATTGTTAACTACAATCACCATGTGGTACATCTCGTTCCCCGAACTTACTCATCTTCTAACTGGAAATTTGTACCCATTGAAGAATATCTCCTCCACTTACCCCTTCCACCTAGTCCCTGGCAACCACCAATGTATTCTCTGTTGGTATGAATCTGGCTTTTTTTTTTTTTTTTAGATTCCATCTATAAATGAGATCATATAGTATTTGTCTATTTCTGTTTAGATTTATTTCACTTAGCATAATGCCCTCAAGTTCCTCCATGCTGTCACAAAAAGCTGGATTTCCTTCTTTTATTTTTAGAGATTTTATTTATTTTAGGGGTGCCTGGGTGGCTCAGTTGGTTAAGCGTCTGCCTTCAGCTCAGGTCATGATCCCAGGGTCCAGGGATTGAGCCCTGCGTCCAGCTCCCTGCTCAGCAGGGAGCCTGCTTCTCCCTCTGCCCTCTGTATGCCACTCCCCCTACTTGTGCACTCTCTCTCTCTCTCTGTCTCTTTGTCAAGCAAATAAATGAATAAAAAGATTTTATTTTATTTTAGAAAGAGAGTACACGTGTGAGTGGCAGGGAGGTGCAGAGGGAGAGCATGCGAGAGAGAATCTCAAGCAGGGTCCGCGCTGAGCACAGAGCCCAAAGTGGAGCTCGATCTCATGACCCTGAAATCATGACCCAAGCAGAAACCAAGAGTCGGTTGCTCAACCGACTGAGCCACCCAGGCGCCCCCTGAATTTCCTTCTTCTTATGGTTGAATACTATTTTTTTGTATATACACCACATTTTCTTTATCCATTAATTCACTGATGAACACTTAGGTCATTTCCTTATCTTGGTTATTGCGAATAATGTTGCAATGAACATGGAGGTACAGATATCTCTTTGAGATAGTGATTTCATTTTCTTCACATATATACCTAGCAGTGAGATTGCTGTATCGTATGTTAACTCTTTTTTAAATTCTTTGGGGAACGTCTATACTGTTTTCCACAATGGCTGCCTGATTTACGTTCCCGGCAACACTGCACCAGGATTCCCTTTTTTCCACATCCTCTCCAACACTTGTTATCTCTTGTCTTCTTGATGACAGCCATTCTAACAGCTGTGAACTGATATCTCACCGTGGTTTCAATTTGCATTTCCCTGATGTTGAGCATCTTTGATAAGTCTCTTAAATATCTACTAATCTCTAGGTACTCCTCACTTTCTCTTCTTTTATTCTTTGTAATTTTTTTTAAAGAAAATTAGTAGTTTGGGCCTTAGAATTTCCCATTATTTGGATCAATGCCACCTCTTTGCTTTTCCTGGTTTCCCCAATTGGATCATCTTTCCCTTATAGGAACCCTGCTCCCCAAAGGAATTTCTAGCCCTTTAATGGCATTGATCTTAGCCTACTTGGTCTTTAAAGTAGGAGTGTGTACTTGCTCTCCTAAATAAAGGAATAATATCCTTTTCATCTCCATGTGACCTTTCACCCCCACCCCAAGAACTTAGACTTATTTTTTGCAGACTAGGAACTCCGTAACTTTTGTCGGCTTGTTGGACTGATGTGCTGGTGTCAGAGTGGCCGTTGAGCTACGGGCTTGGCTGAGAGAGTGGGGAGGTCTTGCTGTTTGGAGAAAAAGCCTTGTCCAGGAAGGAAGGGTGAAAATGTTGAGGAATCTAGGCACTGGAGTCAGACATTATCCAAATTTTGTTTGAGGCAAAATGTCACTGTTTGCTGGCTGGATGACTTAGGGCAAATCATTAGTCTTCTCCATATTGGTCAGGGTTCTTAGTTGCAAGTAACAGACACTGAACCTGGTTGATTCAAGCAAAGAATAGGTGTTTTAAAGGTACTCTGCAGAAGAGTTTGGAGGAAGGAAGAACAAGGTTGAGGGCAAGAAGCCAAAAACAATATCCAGAACCACACCATGGGTCTATCCTGGCAGGGAAAACAGTGCCACCACCACTAACAAAAACTCCGAGCGCTAGGTGACACAGTTTGTACTGTTTGAGTCCCTGCTGATTCCCACATTCAGGCAGACGGTTAGAATCAGTGCTGGTAATATCTGGAAAATGTTTAGAGACTACATATGCTTTCTTGGTGTCCTGACAATTGTCATCTAATGAATCAGAGAACAGTCAATTCCAGAAGAGGAATTCGACAGATTCTAGAATGAAAGCCAAAGTCTTGGTGCTATCATTTATCACCCTACCAGGAGGAAGGCAAAAAACAGCCCCATCCTCCCATCCTCTCCTGTGGCTCTTCAGGAAATATTTCCAGAGCTAACACTGCCTCCATCAAAGTTTTTACTCCCATCATGTAACTCTTCTTCATTTGGACCCCATTCTCTCCAAAGCTAATCTGATACACTAATTTTATCTGAGAGGTTAATGATTCATAAAGAATTATGGTGTAATGTCTTTGCCTTCATTCTAATAAAAGCTATCAATTTATTAATGCTTTCCTTCCTTCAACAAACATTTATTGAACTTCCATTATGCTCTAGGTACTGTGATAGATGCTGGAGACACAGAGTGAGCTATACAGACATGGTACCTGCTTTAATGGAGCTTAAAGTCTGGTAAAGGCAGGCAGACACACAATTATAAAGAGATGTATGGCGGCTTTAAAATATGTCCACAAATGTTCTTATACTCTTCCTTTCAAGAGTTGAAACTCAATTCCCTTCCTTTTTTAAAAAAAAAAAAAAAGATTTTATTTTATTTTACTTTATTTAAGTAGGCTCTATGCCCAGCGTGGAGCCCAGTGCAGGGCTTGAACTCATGACCCTGTGATCAAGACCTGAGCTGAAATCAAGAATTGGGCGTTTAACAGACTGAGCCACCCAGGTGCCCCTAAAGATCTTATTTTTAAGTAATCTCTACACTCAGTGTGGGTCTCGAACTCACAACCCTGAGATCAAGAGCTGCACATTCTTCCAAATGAGTCAGGGGCCCCAATTCCTTTCCCTTTGACTGTGGATTGAACTTAGTGACTCACTTCTAACAAATAGAATGTGGCAGAAGTAATGATGTGTGACTTCTGAGACTTGGTCATAGAGGCATTGCAGTTTCCTTCTTTCTTCCTTTTTTGGATCACTTGCTCTGGAGGAAGTCACTGCCATATTGTGATGACACTCAAAAAGCCCTATGGGAAGGTCTATATAGCAAGGAACTGAGGCCTCCTGCCAAACGCCATGTGAGTGAACAGTTCCTCCAACCCCAATCAAGTTTTCTGATGCCTATGGTCCCAGTGAACATCTTGTCTACAACCTCATATCAGATCCTAAGTCAGAATCACCCAGCTAAGCCACTCCTGACCCACAGAGACTGTGAAGTAATAAATGCTTGGTGTTTCAAGCCACTAAATTTTGGGGTAATTTGTTACACAGCAATAAATAACGAGTATAAGGTGTAAATGTGCTATGAAAAAGGAACCACAGTGTGCTACAAAAACATATAAGAAAGGATCTTAATCTAGTTTGGAGAGTCAGATGAGTTACTGAGGAGTCAGTTAGGCTGACACCTCAACAAAAAGGAAGAGTTAGGCAGAACATAGGGACTGATGTAAAAGGGGAAGTATTATGGGCACAGAGAAACTTACGTGTGGAAGCAAAGAGAAGAAAGTAAGCATGATGTTGCACTCCAATGGGTGTGAATAAAACTCTAGAATGAGATGAGTTAGAAAGACAGCTGCAGCCATTCAAATGCAAGTGGGTAGGGACTTGAACTAGGGAAGGGACAGTAGAGGTGGTAAGGAATGAGTGGATTTGGAAGTTATTTGGGAGATAGAATCAATAGATCCTGTCTACTTGGAGATTTGTTGGAAAGAAGTTGTAGAAACTCTCTTCTGATAATGATTTTCTCCTTGAACAGGAGGCGAGGTCATTTGTTCAGATGGGATTGGGAGAAGTAGAGAGTGCAGTGCTTTAAAGGATATGGAGAAGTTTTGAAATAGCTGGAGCTATGAGCGGGGGATGCTCACAAGGAAAATAATATTAGGATTGACAGACAGCACTGAGGACCCATATGGAGGTTGGAGACTACAGATTTATGGAAACATCACTATACACAATTACTTGATTTTCTCTATCTATGTTCAGCAGCTCAGGTACAGGAATGGGGAAGAAGATTACCTGAATTCACTTAAGGTTGGAGGTTTTGCCTGGACAGGGAACACAGAAAGGCAATGCAACAAGGATTTGAGTACAATCGGAGTGATAAAAAATGGTATATAAGCTGAGTTGGGGAAACAATGAGAACAGGAAGGAGGCTAATAGACTGAGGTATGATACACATACCTCACATACACATACCTGGGTTGTGATGTGCAACCCTGATCACCTTTCAGTGAAGGACTTTTGCCTCATTTGCTGGGAATGCTGTCACATGCTGCCTTCAGCTGTCCTGCCAGGCCTTTCAGGGATTGCTTCATAGCTGCCTAGAGCTAGCTGTCTTACCCAAAGTCACACCCCTTCTCCAGTGGCCCACTTCCAATGACTGACTGAGACAGGGTGCATAAAGGCCTGGCTACCTTGGCCCAACTCAGAGAAACACTTAAGGGCCATAGTAGCCTCAGAACTTCCCTGGGGGATTGACCAAAGCTGTCACCGAGCATCCCCACTTCTGCCCAGTTCTGCTTCCTTCACCTCCTTCCTATAGGTATGTTTTAATCCCAAGGGCACTTCTTCATGAACGTCTTGCACACTAAATTCTCTCCGAGAATTTGCTTTCTGGGGACCAACCTGTGACATGGTGTCTCTGAACTGAGTCACAGTGAGGTTGAAGACTAGTATATTGGGAGTAACTGATCGAGTTTGAAGGATGAAGGGGTGTGGGCACCGGGTAAGATGTCTTAGTTGGTGATTTCAGAATTGGAGCAATTCTGGATGATGACAAGGAGAAGGGTGTAGCCAAGAGAGTGGGCAGCTAAAGTGGGATGAAAGGCAGGGTCATTGAGAATGGGGAGGTCGCCAAGAATTCACTAAATCAACAGGCATTTATTGAGAATCTACTATTTTAGCTATTTATTTTTGTGACCAAATTACCCCAAAATCGATAAGCTTAAAACAGCAAACATTTATTATCTCACAGTGTCTATGGGTCAGGAGTCTGAGCATGGCTTACTTGTCTCTATCTGAACATCTCTTACAAGGCTTCAATCAAGGAGTTGGCCGGGGCTATATCTCAAGGCTTGACTGATCCATTTCCAATCCCTTTCAAGCTCACTCACATGGCTACTGGCAGGCCTCAGGGGCTCTCTGCATGTTGACCCAGAGATATCAGTTCCTTGCTACCTGGGTCTTTCCATAGGGCAGCTCACAACCTGGTGGCTGGCTTCCCTCAGAGTGAGCAAGCAAAAGAGTGAGGGAGGGTATTCAAGACAGAAGCCACAGTCTTGTACCTAATTTCTGAAGTGACATTTGTCACCTCTGCTGCATTCTATTTGCTATAAAGGAGTCAGAGTTCAGCCCGCACTCAAGGAGAGGGGATTACGCAAGGGCATGAATAAGAGGAAGTGGGGACGATGGGAGCCATCTTAGAGGCTGCCTACCACACCTACTTTGTGCAGGGCACTATTCTAGGTGCTAGAGATGCAGCAGTGACCAAGCTTTTTTTCTTAACACATTCAGGCTGGGGGAGACAGACAAAAACAAGTATACAGAAAAGATCATTTAAGGACATTTGGGCTATGAAAATAATAAAGTAAGATATTGTGCAAGAGAGTAACTGGGTGGCCAAGGAATGCCTCTCTCAAGTGACATTTCAGTTGCGAACTGGAAGGATGGGAAGAATTTATCCATGCTGAAATTTGGGAGCAAAACTTGCCAGGTAGAGGGAAGAGCAAACATAAAGGACTTTGAGGAATGAACTTGGTGAGTTCATGTGCTAGATCAGACTGAGAGAACCCAAGAATCCTAGAAGAGAGACTGCGAGTAGTTGGGAAACCAATCATGCAGGGCCTTGTAACCCATGCATGGTGAGAAACACAGACTTTATCCTAAAAGCAATGGGAAGCCATTGCAAGGTTTTAAGCAGATGGGAGACATAATCTAATTTCTGTTCTAAAAATATCACTTCGCTATAGGGAGAACGTAGACTGAATTTATGAAGCGCTGAGTGGAAATCCAGAAAGATGGCAGGATTTGAGATGAAGAGGAAGGCAGGAAGGTAGGTGCCTACACCTTCCTTGAATAATGGGCACTTTAGCAGACAGACCACAGTGCACAAGGGGGAAAACAGAGTATTGCGAGCTAGAAGGAGCTTCAAAGGAGTAGAGGTTCTGACATGAATGTGGAGGAATATTGGTCTGGAAGCAGCACTGGGGAACGAGGAGGGCACCTACCCGGCCTTCTGGCACGGAAGTTGATAGGCTATGAGGGACTGAGCTGCTTCCATGAGATGGGCCTGCTCAGGAAACCAGGTTTTAGTTAAAGCATCAGGACTCAAGAACCCTGGGTGAGGAAGTCAATGCCTGAACCAAGTGGTGGAGAGCCCTTTTGTCATCAGGCATCACTGACTCATTGCAGAGATTAACCAGGGCCCTTCTCCAACTCAGAGCCCTTCTCTGACCCTCATCAAATTCGAGGCAGAAAGAGACACTATAAATTCTGAGAATTCGGAGGTGTTAGCAAGATAAGCTGCTTTTTGAGATTAATTTAGGTTTTCGGCTTCAGCCTTTGAAATTCCAATTAGGTTATTAGCCAGCCACCCTTCACAAATCTTCAACTGCCCTTCATCCTTCTACCTACTGCTCCCCTGTAAATGACTCAGCTAGGGCAGTCTGCCCAGGAACACTTTATTCTCAAGGCCAATGGAACCAATCAAGAATGGTTCAGCAAGGCCCAGAGAAATAACTGGCCAAGCTGGAAATCAGCAGGCCAAGGACCAGATTTGACCCTGGAGTTGGAAATTCTTTACCTTTCCCCTAAACCAGTGTTTCTCAAACTTCCTTTTTTTTTTTTTGGATTATTGTTCCACCAAGGAGTCTTTTTAGACATTTATTCCCTAATGTCTTCCCATAAAATGTTAATACCACAGATGTAGTGGAGATCTGTTTGTGCACTGTTGCCCTTTGGAGGGCCACACCCCACTGTAACATCTAAGATCCCTCTACCCCCAAGAACCAACTTCAGCCCCCTAGGCGGTGATATCACTCCCACTGAGAATGCGTCCTCAAATGCAGAAAAGCACCTCCAATGGTGAAGATTGGAGGCATAGGCGCAGAGCCTGTTGTGAGATGGTTTAGAATTGGGGTCTGGAAGAAGTTAACCCCCTACCCAAACCACATCAAATATGGAACATATTGCTGCTGCAGATAGAACTGTCACTGATATTTAATAAATGGGAGGTCATTTGCTCATTTGTTTTGTTTCTTAAATTCCACATATGAGTGAAATCATATGGTATTTGTCCTTCTCTGAGCAAAGGATTAAAAAAAAAGAGAGCGGGGGTGCAAACCAAGAAAGAGACTCTTAACTCTAAAGAACATACATCACAAGGGAAGGGGGTGGTCATCGCAAGGGAGGGGGGTGGAGGGATGGAGAAAATAGGTGGTGGGGATGAAGGAGGGCACTTGTCATGATGAGCACAGGGCGATGTGTGGAAGTGTTGAATCACTGTATTGTGCACCTGAAACTAACATAACACTGTATGTTAACTATCCTGGACTTCAAATAAAAAACTTAACGAAAAATAAGTAAATAAATTGGAGGTCAGTTTGGACATCAGCCTTCTGTGCTTTGCTGATTTTATTCTTGATTGGTTCCATTGGCCACGATGGTTCTTCTTGGGACTGAGAGCTGAATTGAGTTCCGGGGTGATGGAGAAACTCCTGGACCAAAGGTGACCACCTCGAGGGACGCTGTCGTTCCACGAAATGAGCCATGATGAGCCTCTCTCACCACAGGACCCGGCAGTGTCTGTTCGGTGGAATCTTCCAACCATCTGGCAAGAGGAGCATGTGTGGCCCTCCAGGAGGGCTGCCCTCCCTGTCTCCCCAAACATTGCTCATCAGCTGGGAAGTAGCAGGGCAGAGGCGGGGAGTCAGACAGCTCCCTGGAGAGCAGCCTCTATCTGAGCTCCCTCAAGGGAGGTGGGGGACCCTGCCTGGGGACTGGAGCTGGGGGAGAGGAGGCCTCTCCCCCAGCAAACACTCTCAGGCTGTCAGAAGCGAGACAGGCTGCCATGACGAGATGCTCTGCTATTAACTGGGCTTTGGTTCACCTGAGCCCCATCTCCCCACTGAGCAACATCAGGCTGTCTGCCTCAATGTTCAAGCCCAGGTTTACGTGTGGAGAGCTTAAATAGACTGTATCCATAAAGAGAATCGCTGAAGAGCTCTCAGGCTGGCCTATCTTATTCTCTCATCTCCCAAGTGTACCCAGCCTCCCAGCATGTTCCCCAATATAAGTGTGATCGTGGAATAAAACAAAATCGGCATGTTAGCCTCCTTACTTGAAGCGTCCCCCGTTAGGCACATGTGACGGTCCCTAGTGCCTTGCACTCCCCTGAGCTCACTGACTTCCTTTGGAGAAGACTCCCATGGGTACTGAAGGATGCCCCCCTAGTTATTACAGAGAAGAACCCTCCAGCAAGGTTCTTAAGTCTGACCTGTAGGTCCCCCACCGCAGGACGTATCAAAACCATCTGGGGAGCTTGTCCGGGCAGAGGGCCCAGAGATTATGGTTCAGTGGGTCTGGGGTGAAGCATGAGCCTTGGGATTTCTTTCATTCTTTAAGATTTTATTTATTTATTTATTTATTTATTTATTTATTTATTTATTTATTTGAGAGAGATAGAGTAGAGGAACAGAGGGAAAGAGGGAATCCCAAGCAGACTGTGCTGAGCGGAGAGCCTGACATGGGGCTCAATCTCAGGACCTTGATATCATGACCTGAGCCGAAATCAAGAGTTGGATGCTTAGCCAACTGAGCCACCCAGGTGCCCCAGCCCTGGGATTTCTAACAAGCTCCCTGAGTGATCTGGTTGCTCAGCCATCCAAGATGAAAGTTTGGGTAGTATTGCCCTAGGGAGCTCATGGATGGGCTTCAGGAACCTCACAGACCCCCAGCACCCCAAGCAAGCTGTGTGTTTGGCACTTTTGTCCAAGGAGAGGCCCACACAATTAAGAGACACTACTCTAAGACAGTAGTCAGAACATACTGTTTATTTCATGGGAGGAAAAAGCAAACACGAACCAACAGAGGAGGCCAAGGGATCCCCTGGGGGAAGCTGCCTATCGAAGGAGAAAGTGCCCCCAACATGGAAGAAAGACCCTGTGGCACCCAGAGAGCAACAGCTGAGGTCTGGGGAACCCTGTGAAAAACATCAAATGTCCTTCGAATCATCCCTATCAAAGGCTTATTTGAGGAAGACTCAGGCCTCTATGAAAGCCTGCTTTGCCCATGAAGGACTTCCCCCTTCAATAGCACCTTTCCCTCTTGGAATGAGGATGTGCTTTGCTTGTACTTTAATGAAAGAAGAGAGAAAGAGAAGTGGAGGTAGGGAGAGGAGGAGGAAAAAAGAGGGAGAAATATCAAAAAGGTCATTTCTGATCTACATAACAAAAAAAGATAAAGAGAGCTTCACATGTGATTCTCCCTGTCCTTCACACACACACACACACACACACACACAGTGGGATGGTGTTATAATTGACTGACCGCATGGCATAATTTGAGAGACCACTGCACAAAAGTGTCATTTTCCCCATCTGTCACTCCACCTTTTTAGCTTCGTTTGTCTTGAATCCGGAGGGTTTTTTCCTCTTTCAAATTTTCTGATCAGAATTTAAATACTCTGGTTGGAGACGGGGGTTTCAACCAGCAGTTCTTAACCTGGATCCATGGATGCCCCTAGGTTGTGGGATGCTTCTTTGGCGTGTATCATAATTAGCATGATGCGTTTAAATGCAGATTCCATGGCCTCATCCATTTGGAAAGAGTCTGGTTCCTTCGCTCTAGAGAGGGGCTCAGGAATCTGAATTTTAAACAAGGCTCCCAAGAGATTCTTTTTTTTTTAAAAGATTTTATTTATTTATTTGTCAGAGAGAGAGAGCACAAGCAGGGGGGCAACAGACGCAGAGGGAGAAGCAGGCTCCCCCCTGAGCAAGGAGCCCAGTGCAGGGCTCGATCCCGGGGCCCTGGGATCATGACCTGAGCCGAAGGCAGCTGTTTAACCGACTGAGCCACCCAGGCGTCCCAAGTTCCCAAGAGATTCTGCTATAGGTTGTCCTTAGGCCATGGTAACAGGACTCCAGAAGGTTGGGAATGCCCTGAAAGTAAATGCGAAGTTGTAGGTGTGTTATATGTGAGTCTCTTTCTGGGCCACAACTTTAATCAGATTCTGAAAGATTCCCTGACCTGAAAGAAGATCGTCACTAGCTGGCTAATACTTTAGCAAAGAATTGCAAAAAGAGGATCCAGAAGGAAAGAAACTTCCTTAGACTATAGGTAGACTCAGGAAAAGATTCTCAATATAGTCACTTTGCTACCTGCTCTGATTGAGAAATGGAAGAAGAAGAAGAAGAAGAACAAGAACAAGAAACTATACGAAGTATCAGGACTAAAGTGAAGGATCTTTAACCTGGGGAAAAAAATTTTTCAATCTACATCACAAAGAGCTGATTTCCTTACTATATAAAGAGCTGCTGCAAATTAATAAAGACCACTAAACCAAGAGAAAAAATGGGCGACAGATGGAAACAGTTCACAGAAAAGGAAACGTAAAAGACAAACATATGCAAAGGTGCTCAACGTCACTTATCGTAAGAGTAATGCAGTTTAATATTGCAGTGAGATCTCGTTTTTCATCTATCAGAATAAGGAACATGAAAAAGTTGAATAACACACTGTGCTGGTGGGATTAACGAGCAATGGAGCCACGTGTCTAAAAGTTACAAATGTCTGCACCATTTGATGCAACCATTCCACTTTAAAGAATTTATCATACAAATATACCCCTACATGGGTAAAGATTATTCATTAGCAGAAGGTGGCAGAAAACCTTAACATCTGTCAATAAGAGACTGGTTAAATAATTCATGACAATTCATGCAACGGAATAGGATGAAGCTCTAAAATGGCTAGTCTTTGTATGTGCTTATGGAAAGCGTCGTTAAGATGCATGGTTCTGCGAGAAAAGCAAGTTGCTGAACAATGAGTATGACATGCTACCATTGGGGGTAAGAGCATGGGCCTATCTGCTTGTGTTTGCATAGACTCTCTCCAGCAGAACACACGAGGGACTGTTACCAGGGGTTCAATAAGACTGGGTGTGGGAAGAAAACTTTTTATTCATACTCTTTTGCATCATTGGCACGTAGTTGTGGTTAAAAAGAAATAATAAAATGCTAGACAATGCAAACTAAAGCAAGCATGCAGGCTCTGGTTGCAGTGTGAAGGGTGAGTTGGCAGAATGGGAGATTCTCCTTTGAGAAGCATGGTGGAGTGGAGATTCTCCTCTGAGAAGCATGGTCCCCTACGGGAGAGGCTAGGCAACCGCTGGCTCACAACCAGGCACGCCACTGGCGCTCCAAAAATCTGAAAAATGAATGGATGGGATATATTCTATTCCTTGGATATGTTGGGTGTAAATAAGATTGAGAAGCACCGGGGCCCAGGTAAGAAGAGCTTTAAGAAAGCAGTTCCTTGGGACTCCTGGGTGGCTCAGTCAGTTAAGCATCTGCCTTTGGCTCAGGTCATGATCCTGGGGTTCTGGGATCGAGTCCCACATCGGGATCCTTGCTCAGTGGGGAGCCTGCTTCTCCCTCTGCCTGCCACTCCCCCTGCTTGTGTGCTCTCTCTGACAAATAAATAAAATCTTAAAAAAAAAGAAAGAAAGAAAGAAAGAAAGAAAGAAAGAAAGAAAGGGGGTCCTCACTGTCCTCTCTATACCTTAAAATCAACTTCACCTCCAAGTCCTGGTTCATAGGCTGACTCCTCCATACGGACTTATATGACCTCCCTCACTGAGGCCCCAACGCCATCTCCTATGGGTTAAAGCTCATTTCGATGCTTTAAATGCTCTTCCACAGCATTTTCCTTAATCTCTTCTCGGTCTGCTTTATGGTTTCGATACTACTTTGTATCCTGGTTTCTCCCAGATTAAAAAAAAATCTCAGTGGGGGCACCTGGGGGGCTCAGTCAGTTGAGCAACTCTTGGTTTCAGCTCAGGCCATGGTCTCAGGGTTGTGAGATTGAGCCCCGCATCGGGCTCCACACTTATTGGGGAGTCTGCTTGAGGTTCTCTTCCCTCTCCCTCTGCCACTGCCCCCCCCCCCGAATAAATAAGTAAATCTTTTTTTAAAAAAATCTTAGTGGATAGGACTCCTTCTTCCCCACCTCTGTCTGCACCCCTCAGTGCCGGGGCAATGAACATAGATGGTTCATGGTAAAGACAACACAGCCCTCCTTACAGGACATCCCCGGCAGGGGTGTGCTCTAGATTGTACCACAGGAGACATCGGCATGTTGGGTGATAATAGTCACAAAAATAGGCCTTAACTGGGCCACCTTGCCATGAGTCACTTGATTCACTCAGATGTTTGAAAGAATGTCTCTCACCAGCCAGCCAGGCATTAGCAGATAGGACTCAGCAAATAGTCTGCATTTCTTAGATACCCTGTCCAGTTCGCCAGACCTGGAGCAGAATGGGGCGCCCTTATGCTTCCCCTCTCTCTTCCCATGCCCAGAGCAGCCTTGTTAATCAAGCAGACTCACTTTTCCATTCACCCCAGATATGGCCTCAAAAGATGGCGGCTACCGGCCTACCAATCAGCTGGGATGGGCATACAAAGCAAAATCTATTTGCCATCCCAGGCCTTGAGCAGATTCATACCTCCCAGGGCAGAGTAGCCTTCCAGCATATTACAGAAGCCCTCCGAGGGGCATTGAGTCCCAGGCATATTCTAGGCCTGCAAGAGTTTTGATCAGGCCACTCGGGAATCTTGGACACTGACGGGCAAATATACCAGCCCTGGTAGCACTAAGCCCTGACTGGTGAACAAGCTGGCTCTGCTGCTAACTTGGAGGCAGGCAGACCTCTTTTAACTGGAATCCCGTTTATCAGAATTTCACGTCACCGGAAACCTCCCGCTCTTTCTCCTGCCTCCCTCCCCAGACAAACAAAAAAACCCACATTATACTTTTAGGGAGTAGAAGAAACAGAAAGGAAACAAGCTCCTATCAGGATTTCCGTTTTATTTTTAATTTTTTTTTTTTAAAGAGAGCACGCACGAGTGAGGGGGAGGGGCAGAGGGGGAGAGAGAGAGAGAGAGAATCCTAAGCAGACTCCACCCCCAGCGCCCAGCACTGAGCCCAAGGCGGGGCTTGATCTCAAGACCCTGAGATCATGACCTGAGCCGAAATCAAGAGTCAGTTAGGCTTAACCCACTAAGCCACCCAGGCGCCCCAAGATTTCCATTTTATTTTATTTTATTTTATTTTATTTAAGATTTTACTTATTTATTTGACAGAGAGAGAGGGGGAGAGAGGGAACACAAGCAGGGGGAGTGGGAGAGGGAGAAGCAGGCCTCTCGCCAAGGAGGGAGCCCGATGCGGAGCTCAATCCCAGGACCCTGAGATCGTGACCCGACCCGAAGACAGTCGCTTAATGGACTGAGCCACCCAGGGGCCCCCAGGATTTCCATTTTTAAAACAACGTTACCAGCATATGTCCTGAGGTCTGGCCACAAGGGGCCAAGTCCCCTCCATCCTTCTCCTGGGGTGATTTCCTCTCCCACGTCTGGATAGCAACCAGTGGTGTTCATAATTATGACCCATGAACTTGAAGGACATCCAGCTCAACAGAGACTCAAACGACGGTCTCACGTTCAGGATCTCCAGCCTTCCCGTTAGTTTAAGTCAGGAGTCTGCAAACTAGAGCCCAAGCGCCAAATCCAGCTCATCACCTCTTTTCACAAATACATTTTATTGGAACATATTTTTGCTCATTTACATGTTGTCTATGGCTGCTTTCATGGGACAATGTGGCAGAGTTGTACAGCTGTGACAGAAACTGTGTATAAAATATTTACTATCTGGTCATTTATAGAAAAGGTTTGCAGACCCCTGGCTTAGACCACCTTTTTTTAAAATTTTTTAATTTTATTATTATTATTATTATTATTATTATTATTATTAAGTAATCTCTACACCCCACATGGGGCTTGAACTCATAACCCCAAGATCAAGTGTTGCATGCTCTGCTAACTGAGCCAGCCAGGTACTCCAAGATCACTCTTTTTTTTTTTTAACGTAAGCTCTATGCCCAACATGGGGCTTGAACTCACAACCCTATGATCAGGAGTCGCATGCTCTACCAACCAAACCAGCCAGGCACCCCTGGCTTAGGCCCCTTTTAGAGCTGGTCCTATACCAGTGATGGATGCTTCCTCCTTCTTCCTCCTCTTCCTTTTTCTTCCCTCCCTTCCACTGACGCTCCCCAGACACACACACGCGTGCACACACGTGCGCACACATGCACCGCTGAAGGGAAACCAGCACTGGCTAGGAAAAAGGAGAAGGAGAATGGAAAAGCAGATGTGAATGCCTTTCAGAGACTGAGCCACCTGTGCATGGAACACAGAACTAGAGAACCGTGTATTTCTTAGTGTACATTTGTGGAGGCGAAGGGGTAAGTTCAAGATGAAAAAGCATGTGTTGGCAATGGTGTTTTTACGCACACGTAACAGGTGTGTGGTCTCCAAGAGTGTCACTGAATCTCAGGCTGAATTGGGAGAGCCACCCGCCCCCTTGCAACCCCAAGTCACCTTTGATTGTCCGCTCCCATTTTCAGCTAGGGGTTGGGGTTTGCGATAGGCATGGTGTGGGATGGGACGCGTAGGGAGAATTTCTTTAGACATCTCTTCTCTTTCCTCTCTCTGAAGCCTCCTCTCTCTCTTTCCCCCAGCAACTTTAGGCAGCAGCAGAGGGAAGCCAGCTATTATGAAAACACCAATTCGCAGATGAATCTGGATAATAGATAAAAGGCTTAGTTAGCTACTAGTGGACGCATAATATTGATTTGTTCATTTTTTTCTTTCTTTTTTTTTTTTCCAACTGCTTTGAATGAGTGGCAGCTAATTTGCCCAAATTGTCAATTTGGAAAGTTCCTAAAAAGAGGAATGGAGACAGAATGGACTGAGGGCTGAAGACAGGGTGACGATTTACACTCTCACTACATGAGACAACCAGGTTATAGCAACACCAGGTCCCTCCAGTCCGCCTGTGGGCTTCAGAAATTTCTATTAAATCACAGATGGCAGCATGCAGTGGTCCTCAGCTGAATGGGGTCAGGCTGAACTAGAAGCTTTGGCAATGGTCTTCTCTAGTTGCTCAGGAAAATAGATCTAACCTCAATCAAAGAAGGCTGCTTGGAGGAAGTGACAGTATGAAGGAACTTTAAAAGGCTGACAACCTGATTTTCATGAAGACATAAGAGATATCAGGAAGAAGGACTCGCCTGGTTCAGAGCTTACAGGAAAAACTGGGAAAGCCTCAGACACTGTTCTTAGGAAGGATACCAGAAATGAAATAGAACCTGGCGCCAGCTCTCTGGCTCTTGCCTGCACTGCATTAGTCAGTAAATGCCCCACAGTCTGCCCCCCGACCGGGTATGTCCTGCTCTGGCCGCTTTTCTGCCTGTCAAAACCAGCTGTCCGGGGGTGCCTAGGTGGCTCAGTCTGCCTTTGGCTCAGGTCAGGATCCTGGGGCTTGATCTCTCCCTGGGGTCCTGGGATCGAGTCCCGCATCGGGCTCCCTGCTCAGCCGGGAGTCTGCTTCTCCCTCTGCCTCTGCTCCTTCCCCCTGCTCGTGCTCTCTCTCACTCTCTCAAAGAAATAATTGAAATCTTAAAAAAAAAACACAAAAACACAAAAACAGCTGTCAGGAATGGAACTGAAGTATGCTAATTCCGCCTGAAGTGTGAAGGGCTGGGAAGGCTAAATGTATTAGCTCTCCCAGGGAGGTTTGCATTGTGATAAAACCAGAACTTCATTAATAACGGGAGTTCAGGTAGAAGGGGGGCTGCCCAGAAGTGTTCTGGGGAGCAAAGAAGTTTTCTCCATCCCCTGGATAACGCCAATATTGCTGGAGCGCTCTCTGCCTCTGTCTTGTCGGCTGTACCATGGGAATAAGAGCATTCCTCACTTTCTAGTGTTGTTCTGAAGATTAAATAAGATAATTAATGCATACAAAGTATGTAGCGCAGTGCTTGGCACATCATAAGAACTAAGCAAATGTTAGATCTTTATTACACTGCTTACTCATAATAGCAGCCCCGAAAAAACCCACACATACTCTTATGCTGGGCGCTGTAATTATTGTACGTAGGTTGCACTTACATACAATTGTGCAACGAGCTGGAGAAGGCACAGAAAAGGAGCCTCCAATAATTGCGGAAACAGGGGCTGCTGCCCAGGGGAGTCCTAGACAAATGATCTCTTTTCTGCGGGAAAAGGTGAAGAGGATGCCATCAAAATGTATAACTCGAGAGCATCCAGAAAGTATGGGTGGAGAGGCAATACAGCGTATTGGTTAAACACTTGGGACCCTGGAGTCTGATAGACCAGGGTTTAAATTCTAGCTCTGCCACTTATTATCTTTGTGACCCTTAGGATGTCATTGTGAATATAAACAAAGACCAACCAAGTAAGAACAAGCAAAGGCTATTTATTTTGAGCTTGCTGCAGAGTCAGTCACTTTTACTTAGGCTAAGGCAGAGACTCAAAGGCAGGCAGAGGAGTGGGGACGTTTTATGGTGGAGAAAGGAAAGGGGACAGGTGTGCCCTGATTGGATACTGTTGGCCTGGGGAAGCTGTAAGCAGGATACATAGAGGCAGGGTATCCTTTTTTTTTTTTTTTTTTTTTCATTTATTGGGGTTTTAAAAGTATTTTTAAAATTATTTAAAAGTTTTTAAAAGTATTTAAATTCCATCATAGTTAACATACAGTGCAATAGTAGTTTCAGGTGTAGAATTTAGTGATTCATCACTTACATACAATACCCGGTGTTCATCACAAGTGCCCTCCTTCATCCCCATCACCCATTTAATGCATCCTCCTGCCCACCTCCCCTCCAGCAACCCTCAGTTTGTTCTCTACAGTTTAGAGTCCATTTCTTGGCTTGGCTCCCTCTTTTTCCCCCATGCTCATTTGTTTTGTTTCTTAAATTCCACATATAGTGAAATCGTATGGTATTTGTTTTTCTCTGACTTATTTCGCTTAGCATAAGACTCTCTAGCTCCATCCACGTCATTGCAAATGGCAAGATTTCATTCTTTCTTATGGATGAGTCATATTCCATTGTATATATACATACATACATTTATATATTCCATATATATACACACACAGCCTCTTCCATATATATACATTCCATATATATATATATATATATATTTGTATATATATACAGCCTCTTTATCCACTCATCAGTCGATGGACATTAGGGCTCTTTCTATAATTTGGCTATTGTAGATAACACTGCTATAAACATAGGGGTACATGCATCCCTTTGAATTAATACTTTGGTATTCTTTTGGGTAAATACCTAGTAGTGCAATTGCTAGATCATAAGGTAATTCTAGTTTTAACTTTGTGAGGAACCTCCATACTGTTTTCCAGAGTGGGTGCCCCAGTTTAGAAGCAGGGTATCCTATGTGATCTGTTAGAGGTACATAATTGACTTTCTTCGGATGGTCCTAAGTTGGAAGCAAGGACAACAATTACGGAAGCTGTCAGTTATTAATCACATCCTGGCCATTTTGGGCCAATTGTTACAGGGATTATTATTTGGTTCCCCGGATTATTGCTAGAGATAGCAGGCTGACTTTCTACATGTCTAATTTATAGCACGCTGCCCTCATGGTCTGGCCATTATACATTTGTAAATTCAGTCTCTCATTGCTTAACTTCTCTAAACCTCAGTCTCCTCAATTTAACTGGGGTATTAAAACTTTGATTTTGGGGCGCCTGGGTGGCTCAACGGTTGAAGCGTCGGACTTCGGCTCAGTTCATGATCTCAGGGTCCTGGGACGGAGCCCTACGTCGAGCCCCGCGCGTTGAGCTCCCTGATCAGCGGGGAGTCTGCTTCTCTCGCTCCCTCTGCCCCTCCCCCAGCTCTCTCTCTCAAATAAATAAATAAAACCTTTTAAAAAAAACTTCGATTTTTGAGGATCTGAGATTTG
Source organism: Neomonachus schauinslandi (assembly GCF_002201575.2). Classification (NCBI taxonomy): domain Eukaryota; kingdom Metazoa; phylum Chordata; class Mammalia; order Carnivora; family Phocidae; genus Neomonachus; species Neomonachus schauinslandi. The sequence continues at coordinate 38,103,564 of NC_058419.1, read as the reverse complement.
TGCGTAAACTGTTGGGCGCAGAATCTGGAACATAAGTGCTCAATACATGTTACCCATTGTCTTACTGGCTTGTTAACAAAATCCTGAAATAAGATAATTTAGTGAAGTGGTATTCCTTAGAGTATAGAGAAGGTAATATTAGCAGGAAAAAAGGGAAAACTTAGTGTGCCTTACAAAAGATCTCGAACACATAATCCATGCCAGCAAGAGCTAATGCATATTAACACTAACTATGAGCCAGATACGAATCCGAATAGGTTACATGTAGTGGCTTATTTAATTGTTACAACCAGCTTATGACGTTGATCCTGCCAACATTGTCATCGCCATCAGACAGAGGTAACTTTGACATGGAGAGGTTAAGTCACTTGCCCGAGTGTGAGCAACTAGTGTGTGGACCAGGCAGCTGGGCGAGAGTCTACATTCTTAATGATTATGCCATTCTCACAAGAGATTATGCACGCTGAAATGAAAAACAGCTTCAGAAAAGGAGTGGATAAAAAAAATCTCAGTTATTTCTCCATAAACTAAATGAAGGGGGAAGATGGGGCTATTTGGGATGTTTAGAACGTCCTTAGTCTTTGACCATGGTGACAGTACAAGTCATTTGACACATGCCTCTCCCCTCACTCCATTCACCTGCTTAAGTCTGACTTGGATCACAGTTGGAAGCCACTTCCTCAGAGAAGCCCTTGCTGATCTTCCAGACTACATTCCCCCAACCCCCACCCCTGCCCCACCCCTACACCTACCATAATTGATAAGGTATGTAATTATCTAAAGTCTGTCTCTGACGCTCAACAGAAGGATTCAGCGGGTCTGTTTTGCATGCCATTGTATCCCTCATTCCCTAGCACCGGGCTTCACAACCTGTTTTGGCCTGTGGGCCAAATCCAATGCAAAGTCTGTTTTTATAAATAAAATTTGAATTGGCACACAGCCACACCAATTCATTTACATGTTGTCTGCGACAGCTTTCACACTACAAAGGCAGAGTTAAGTAGTTGCAACAGAGAGCACCGTGTCCTGCAAAGCCTAAAAATTATTTACTGCATGATCCCCTATGGCAGAAGCTTGCCAACTCCTGGCTAGCTCCTTGGATGCTCAACAGGTATTTGTTTAATGAATGAATATACTTATTTATGTATTTAACAAACATTTACATAGCACTTACTATAGTCAGACACTGTTGCAAGTGCTTTACAAATATATTTTTTAAAGATTTTATTTATTTACTTACTTACCTACTTATTTATTGTTATTAGAAAGAGGGAGAGAGGGGCGCTTGGGTGGCTCAGTCGTTAAGCGTCTGCCTTCGGCTCAGGTCATGATCTCAGGGTCCTGGGATCGAGCCCCACATCGGGCTCCCTGCTCGGCGGGAAGCCTGCTTCTCCCTCCCCCGCTCCCCCTGCTTGTGTTCCCTCTCTCGCTGTGTCTCTCTCTGTGAAATAAATAAATAAAATCTTTAAAAAAAAAAAAAAGAGGGAGAGAGAAGAGTGCGAGTAGGGGGAGGGGCAGGGAATCTCAAGCAGACTCTGCACTGAGCGCAGAGCCCGAGGTGGGGCTCAATCTCACAGCCCCGAGATCATGACCTGAGTGGAAATCAAGAGTCGGACCCTTAACCTACTGAGCCACCCAGGCGCCCCAAATGCTTTACAAATATTAATTTATGTATGCCTCATAACAACCCAGGACGATAGGTGGAATTATTATTCCCATTTTACAGAAAAAGAAACTGGGGAGCAGAGAGGTTCAGCGTCTTGCCCAAAGTCACACAGGTTGTAGGTAGCAGGGCTGGGATTCAACCCAGGCATTCAGGCTCTGGAGTCCATGCTGTCTATGCTGTGTGAACAGTCCATAGGTGGGACCTAGTGTTTCTGGTGTTCTTAGGAGAGAGCTGCTGAATGGTTTTGAGAAGGGGAAGGAAGTGGTCAAAGCAGCAACAGGCGATAAAGTGGTCTAAATCCACATAGCCCCTAGGACTTGGTTGACGACAAGGAGATGCTGAAAAATACAAATTAACAAAGCGTTGTTAGGCTCTCACCGTAGCTCACAGAACCAAGCAAGTTTTCTCCAAAAATGAGCTGACTGTGTTATTGTCTCTCTGCTTGGGGCTGGGAAAACCATTGATTAAAGCTTCCGGCTCGCTCCGAGGTGGGGACAATTTGTTTTTACTCCGTTATGTGGCCAAATACTCCACCCCTCTCCCACCAGAACCGATTGTCTTTCAAATCCCACCCGGGAACAGGGCAATAACAAGCGATTGGTTTGGTGCCATTCACCTCTACTCCTGAAAAAGCAAAAACAAAAAAAATGTGTGAACTAAGTTTGTTGTATTAGACGCTTCCTTTCGGTCTCCACGCTGCCCGGGGCTGTATCCCAGCTGCTGGGAGGGAGGGGCCGCAAATGACATCAAATACAATTATAGCTTCAAGGTACAATCCTGGGCCACCAATGAGTCATTGCTGTGGCTTTGGCTCCTTTGTGGTGTGCTGGAGGAAATCATCTTGTGGGCAAGCCTTGGAAGACCTTGCTGCACATGACTGAGGATGAGGGGTCAGCAGAAGCAGCTAATTAAGAAAAGTCCGAGAGAGACCAAGAGAGTCTGTCTGTTCTTCTCTTCTTGGTGGGACAAGCAGCATGCCAGGATACCACATCTGTGTTGGGGGCCTGGGCTGGGAACCTGGGTGGAGACTGGGGTTAGGCCTGCCTGAGGGTTTCAGAGCTTGATACCAAAGGTGATCTGAAAGCCAGTGATCAAGGGAGAAGCTCAATCTTAAATTCAAGCAGAGAAGCACCTGGGTGGCTCAGTGGGTTGGGCATCTGCCTTTGGCTCATGTCATGGTCCCAGGGTCCTAGGATCGAGCCCCCAGTGGGGCTCCCTGCTCAGCGGGGAGCCTGCTTCTCCCTCTCTCCCCCTGCCCTCCCTCTCTCAAATAAATAAGATCTTTGAAAAAAATATCCAGGCAGACAGCCCAAATGAAGTGCCAATCCCAATGGACAGACAAGAAAATCTGGGCTCTTCCAGAGAAAACCAGGCACAGAAGACCAGAGCAAGAGTGATAGGGACAGTGGGTCAAAGGCAGAGCCAATGGAGACTCCCTGAGCTCTTGGGACAGAGTTGCAGAAATTTTTATTGGGCGACTCGGCCTTGGCTTTGAGTTGGGATGACCCTCCTACCACCACCAAAGAGAAGCAGTGTAGTGAGGCGGTTAGGAGCACAGACTCTAACATCACACCACCAGAGTTTGGATCCCAGCTGTACTGCTTATTAGCTCTGCGGCCTGTGGCTAGTCATTTAGCCTACTTAAGCTTCAGGTTCCATATCTGTGAAATGGACATGGAAAACATGGTAGTTCTTACCTCGCAGGGTTGAAAAAGTAAGATAACATGGTAAGTGCTTAGCACACATAAACAATAATAAATATTGCTGAATATTATTTTGAAGGGGTATCCAATTGGCTCAAAGGATAAGTGTAAGACAGTTCCAGGCAAAACCTGCATATTACCCACCCCGTGACTTGAAACGCATAAGCGGGTCCCCTTAATAGGAAGCAGGAGTTAGGCCCACTGCTCTACTCCGAAGCTGGCTCTGCAAAGGGCACCCTTGTGCAGGCCCGCTAGCAGCCCAAGCACAAGGCCAGTGAAATCCCTCTTGACCTCCTCTTCTGGAGGGAGTTTTCTCTTTCCCAGCAACCCTTATTCCTCCAAATGAGCAGGTCCTGCTGGCCTAATTCTGTGAAAGACAAAAACCCATACAAACATAGGTGATAGAGACGTACAGTTTCTCACCATCAAAAACCATATGGATTTCCCAAAGAAGGGTTTGGTCACATCCCTGGAATATGTAGGAAGGTAGGAAGGGAAGGGATGGATTTGGGGACCTTATAATTTTGGAGTGATGTGGGGCTGCGTAGCAGAGAAATCGTTAAAGGGAAGGCCCTACATTATACCACAGGGATCTTTGTCAACCTTCCTGTTTTACAGTGTTCAGGCCAGTGTTTTTCTAAGTATAGTTTACTCAGCACTTACATCTGAACCTATTGGGGGAACTAGCAAAAAAATGCAGATTCTAAACCCCTGGAGTTCTGACTCAGTATTTTTAACTAGCTTCCAAGTAGGTTCTGTTTTTCTACTTTATTATACAGTTCTTGAGCAGATATATTCACATGGCAAAAAACTTCACATACATTAAAATGTATAGAGTGAAAGTGCCTTTTAGCAAACCCGTCCTGGCTCTCAGCGGCCCAGTTCCTGCCCTGTCCTGCCCCCACCGGTCATATGAACCTAGGTGTTGGTGCTATTCGTTTCTTTTGAATCCCGTCAGAGTTTCTTTAACAGATACTTTTTTAGATATCAAGCAAAGGCAAATATATGTTTTTCACTTCTCCCCCAACAAAAATTAGCTCTCTTTACACACTGTTCTGTGTCTTTAAGAAAAAATAATGTAACTTACAGATCTATCCATATCTGAGAAAAAAGGAACCCTTGTGCACTATTGGTGGGAGTGTAAATTGGTGTAGACACTATGGAAAACAATACGGAGGTTCCTCAGAGAATTAAAAATAGAACCACCATATGACCCAGTAATTCTATTTCTATTTATTTACTCCCCCCCCAAAAAAAACCAAAATCAGTCATTTGAAAAGATGTACCCATCCCTATGTTTATTACAGCACTGTTTACAATAGCCAAGGTATGGAAGCAACCCAAATCGCCATCGATAGATGAATGGATAAAGAAGGTATGCATACATACAATGCATATGTATGACAGCCATTAAAAAAGAATGAGATCTTGCCACTTGCAACAACATGGACGGACTTCGAGGGTATTATACTAAGTGAAATAGTCAAACAGAGAGAGACAAACACCATGCGATTTCACTTATGTGTGGAATTTAAAAAAACAAAACACATGAACAAACAGGCAAACAAAAATGCAGAAACAGACCCATATGTACAGACAACAAACTGATGGTTGCCAGAGGGGAAAGGGATGCGGGGGATGGGTAAAATGGGTGAAGGGGAGTAGGAAGTACAGGCTTCCAGTTATGGAATGAAGAAGTCACAGGGATGAAAAGTACAGCACGGGGAATATAGTTGGTGGTGGTGTAATAGGGTCGTATGGTGACACATGGCAGCTACACTTGTGGTGAACATACCATAATGTACAAGGCTTTTCAAATCACTATGTTGTACGCCTAAATCTAATGTAACATCATGTGTCAATTATTCTTCATTTAAAAAAATAAAAATAATTAGGGGCACCTGGGTGACTCAGTCGATTAAGCGTCCAACTCTTGATTTCGGCTCATGATCTCAGGGTCACGAGACCGAGCCCCGAGTCGGGCTTCACTCTGGGCGTGGAGCCTGCTTAAGATTCTCTCTCTCTCCCTCTGCCCCTCCCCCCTGACTCACACTCGTTCTCTCTCTCTCTAAAAAAATAATAAAATAAATAAATAAAAATTAAAAAATTAAAGCTACATAAATTAAGGGAAAAAAAGATCTTTTCCTATCACAGAGAATTTCTAGTACTTTTCACGGCTCTATAGTATTCCATTATGTGGATGTCCCAGATTTTATTTCACCTGAGTCACTTTTGGATGGATGCATGGGTTGTTTTCCAATCCTCTGGTAACTCACACCATCAACGGATGTAATAAATTACCTTGAACATGTGTCATTTTTCAGATGTAGGATACATTTCCACAACTAGAGTTTCTTCTCTGGCTGATTCTGGTGCACACTGGAACTTAGGAACCACTGGCTTAGGGTTGCTGATGTGATAGAGCCAAGTTACATTTAAGCCTTGCTGTTAGGATGCACAGAATGGCAGAGATGGAGGGGGGGGACCCTGAGAGATCTTCTTCCTCATTTTACAGATGAGGAAATTCTCAGGTGGGGAGAGGAATTTGCTCAAGGTTACACAGCATGTCGGTAGTGGAGCTGAGACTGGAACCCCGGTCTCCTTCCTCCTAGGCCAGGGCTCTTCTGCCTGTGATTATCATCGACAAACAAATGTGGGGTGTCGCATGCAGCGTACGAGGGTCTCTAGCTGGAGCAGATGAGGCAGGCACTGGAGAGATAATGTAATGTAGCCTGTGGGAAATATACAAGATCTCTGCGCTCATGGAATGGCAGACTTTCAGAAAGGAGCAGAATTCAATAGGCAAACTGTTCTACAAACTATTGTGAGCCCCCAACTGCTTTCCACAGAATGGAGAAAGGCCGATGGTTCCCTATGGATCTCATTTAATCCAAATTCTGGAAAAAGTAAAACCTTTGGGTTTCCGTGCAGCTCCTTTAATAGGCTTGCTGGAGAAGAGAAAGTAGCTGGTGCCTTTTACCGAAAACCAAACTGAGGGAGATGATTTGGGGTTGGTGAGTCTCAATGGAGGTGCAGCTCTTGTTCTGGAGACCCATTTCACAAAGTACAGAAGGCCTCTTTGAGCAAACCAAGGTCTTCTAGAAGGAACAAGTGACCTCTCAGAGTCCCCCATCCCAGAATCTCTTCCCCAACATTAGAGATTTACTTTTCAGCGATGGCCCCTAAGGAGACGCTCACTGTCTCTGTCACCTTTTCTTCACCATGGAGGTAAGGTGGGATGGTGTCAAAGCAAACTTCATCAATCTTAAAGCTTTACAGATCCTTTTGTATCATCTTCAATCTTGTTCTCACTATCTTAGCCAAATTAAGTGGAAGTCTGTGTGTGTGTGTGCTTACCAGGTTAATCATTTTGTGAGGTCCTGTGCAAAAGGTGGGGCAGTTTGTTGTCCTTATGTCTGATCTCGGTGTAAAAAGAGCCAAGGGGCGCCTGGGTGGCTCAGTCGTTAAGTGTCTGCCTTTGGCTCAGGTCATGATCCCAGGGTCCTGGGATCGAGCCCCACATCGGGCTCCCTGCTCAGCGGGAAGCCTGCTTCTCCCTCTCCCTCTCCCACTCCCCTGCTCGTGTTCCCTCTCTCGCTCACTCTCTCAAATAAATAAATAAAATCTTTTTAAAAAGGGAAGGGTACAAAAAGGAGCCAGTATCCTCATTGAAGTGTTCCCGGCAGGCATCGGGGGAGCCTGGGATTTCGAACTGCAGGGGCTGTGAGTCCCAGCCGGAGAACATGCGTTCTTTATCCCATTATCAGCCACTCTAAGGTTCTCATTTTGATGAGAGCAAGACAATTGTTAAGTGGAGTGCTCCTCACTTACCAGCTTAATCAACCATAGCTGTAACAGCCTCTCTTTTGTCTGGTCAGCAATCACTTGTGATTCCTGAGGGAGGCGAGTGGGAGCGGGGGCCTTCAGAAAGTAGCAGGTAAAAGCAGCTGAAGGAAATTAAATTCTAAGTGTCTTTAACTCTGACACACGTGTGGCCGAAGGCAATCCGGAGAGCCCAGAGCTGGGAGCCCTTCACCCCGTTTCTAGGCTCTTAGGTCACTCTTTCTTGAGGTACAGTCCTTGGAGCACACCTACCAGAATCATCTGGAAAGCTTGTCAGGAAATGCTTCACCTCAGACCACTGAGTCAGAATCTCAGGCATCGGCACTTTCTTACGTTTACTGGGGATAAAAACTGCTGCCTTGCTGTGAGGAACCTTGGTTTAGGGGTTCCTACTCGTTCCATTCAAATAGGTTTCAGTGTTGTCACCATATGGAAACACCATGATAATGGCAGAGCGTGTTAACTGAGCGCTTACTATATGCCAGCCACTGCGCTGAGTGCTCTGCCCATTAGTATCGCACCTATAAGCCTCCCAACGTCCAAGTGAGGCAGGGGATGTTATCTGTAGCTCAGCTTTAAACAAAAAATCAAGGTTTGGAGAAGCAACGGAAAACAGCGAGTAACTGGCAGACCTGGGATTTGAATCTAGGTCAAGCCGTCTTCAAAGGGGGTGATCCGAGCCATTAATCGTACCCTGCCTCCAACAATCATTCTAAAGCTGATTCTCATGGCACTTAGTGGTTCTTAAGAGACACCAGAAAATGGGAAGATGTGGAGTTGTCACAGCTGTGGAGGGACGCAGCGTATCTCTGATATCATTTTGTCCCCAGACCTTTTTTTTTGTTTTTTTTTTTAATCTTCTCTCTGTCCTTTTATACCATCTTTGGCACTGTCCCCTGCTTGCTAAGTGTAAATCTGACTCTTCTGCTTACCCGACCTTTCAGCATTCTGGACACTGATATTTGTTTGGGTGGATAGTCCGTTACAAAAGTGAGTGAATTCAAGGCATGCTTTCCATGTAATAGGTGTTCAATGTGTCCTCGGCATGCTTGCCGTCCGACTGCCGACTTCGCTGGCTCAAAGTTTCCTTCGGCCAAGTCCTGTGATTCTCCACTTCACCATATCAGTGCTGGAGGTATGGTTGTGCACTTATATTGATTCCCGGCGGAAAAAAATGCATGAGAAAACTCTGATAATCATTGAACAAATAAATATCACTATTTATAGTTCGACTTACCACTTCATAGTATGGTGGTTTTTAAAAACACCAACCACCACAGTCTACCAGTATGCTGGCCTTCAAGGGGCCACCACAGACCTGCTTTTAGAAACTGACCTAGCTGGAAACAAGCACAAGTTGGGTTCCTTATTTTTAGAAAGGGCATTTATTATTGGCCTCTAATAATGCCAAGTACATAAATAAAGAGGATAGCCTCCCTGGATGGTAACAGATGGCAACCCCAGTTGCCTGGGTAGTCTTTACAAGTCCTTTCTTCCTCTCCGGGTCTCATCTGAAATAGCAGGACCTTGGATGAGATGACAGATAAAGGTCCTTCTATTTCTAAACCTTTAGTGCAGAACACCCAAAGTAGGCCACCTTCCAGAACAATCTTCCCACGAGTACTATTAGTTACATGCTCAACTGCTCTAATAAGAGACCGTCAAATATTGTGTTTGAAACAAAATAGCTTATTTTTCATTTACTTAGTCCAAGTAGGTGGTCCAGGGCTGGTATGGAGGTTTGAAGATGTTAAGAATACGGGCTCCTATCTTCTTGCTCCCCATCCTGTTAACATTCCAACTCATAGGGAGGGAGAGCATGGGCAGTGGAAGGCATGCTTCTTTCCTTCTTTTTTTTTCATGTTTCTTTCTTTTAAGGGTCCCGTTCAGAAGTCACATGAATCACTTATACTTGAGTCCTATTGGCTAAGAACCTAGTCACTTCAGGGTGCCTGGGTGGCTCAGTTAGTTAAGTGTCCGACTCTTGGTTTTGGCTCAGGTCTGATTTCAGGGTCATGGGATCGAGCCCCACATCAGGATCCATGCTCAGCGTGGAGTCTGCTTGAATTTCCCTCTCCCTCTCCCTCTCCCCCCAACTCTCTCTCTCTTTCTAAAATAAATAAATCTTTAAAAAAAAGAACCCAGTCACTTGGCTGTATATAGCTGCCAGGGATGTTGGGAAATGCAGTTTTTACCTGGGCTATCATATGCAGGGAAAGCTCCAATTACTATAGGAAAATATGAGGATAGATATTGTGGGAGTCAACAAGAAGTCTCTGCCAGAGCACTATATTGTGAAAGAATTATCTTGTTTATCTCTTTTCCCCCCCAAAGATTCCTTCTTGGTTCACTGGCTTGTTCCTCACTGGCTGTAACCAAGCAAGAAAGTTCTTTTTTTAAAAAATGTATTTATTTATTTGAGGGAGCAGAGAGGGAGAGAGAGAGAGAGAGAGAGAGAGGGAAGCAGATTCTCCAGTGAGCGCAGAGCTGGATGTGGGGCTTGATCCCACGAAGCTGAGATCATGACCTGCGCTGAAACCAAGAGTCAGATGCTCAACCAATTGAGCCACCAAGCAAGAAGATTCTTGATGTGAAAGAAGTAGGAGAGTCCCATGGCCTGTTGTGAACTGGGCCTGGAGCCAGTCTCAAGTGGACTTTGGCTCTAAGAGGGGTGGAATATCTGTTCTCCAAGTGGCTATCATCTATAAAATCTGATTAAGTTGCTGGAGAAATTCACCCCAATCTTTGAATGAATTTCATCCTTCAGCTGGACTCAAACCATAGGCATTGTTAGTAAGGTGTTGGTAAGAACTGGTTGCCATTCTTCTTTTTGGTCCACTTATTTGTATTAGCATACATGTTGTTTACCATCATAAAGAGCATAGTTTTTGATATCAGATTAGTGTGACTGAGGAAATCTTCCACTCTGACCTTTAGTTTCTTCATTTGTTAAAATGCAGTAAAACCATCTAATTCAAGGGATGGTTGTAAGAATTATGTAAGCCAGGGACTATGAAATCACCTGGAATATTGTGCATATTAGGCACTCAATAAATATCCTTTGTATTAACACTAACAATACCATGAATGATTCATTTACTAACTGCTCATTATGTATGTGCCAGGCAATATGCTAGCTTCTACATAAATAGCTGGTTCATGTGTGTAGGTTTTAATATCTTAGAGTCATAGAAAGCTCCTTTACAAATAGTTGCTTAATTAGGGCTTTGTGAACGAATGTGGGTTACTGCTCTCACTTAATAGAGAGCAGAAACTTGCTGTGTATCTGGCAAAGGGCTTGGATGGGGGAGGGTGCAAGGAGAGAGTGAACCAATGGTCCTAATTTGGTGATAGTTTCCATTTCTTTCTTCCTTCAGTAAAACTCAATTTACTGAGTTTTCCCTGCTCTTTTGATACTTCGCCTGTCAGGTCTGTCAGAGAACATCTGGTATGTCAGAACTCTAAGTCTTAAAAGTCTTAACATTCTCCCTCTCTGAATCATGCTACCTTGAGACTAGTGTGGTATAGTTGACCCTTGAACAACATAGCTTTGAACTGCACGGGGGCCACTTTTTTGATACAGAACTGTAAATGTATTTTCTCCTCTTTATGATTTTCTTTTTTTTCCTTTTTTAATTTATTTTTTAAAAGATTTTATTTATTTATTTTGAGAGAGGGAGAGAGAGAGCTAGCATGAGCAGGGAGAGCGGCAGGCAGAAGGAGAGGGAGAAGCAGACTCCCCGCTGAGCAGAGAGCCCGATGCAGGACTCGATCCCAGGACCCTAAGATCATGACCCCAGCTGAAGGCAGATGCTTAGCTGACTGAGCCACCCAGGCATCCCTGATTTTCTTTTTTTTTTAAAGATTTATTTATTTGAGAGAGAGACAGAGAGACAGAGAGCGTGAGCAGGGGGAGGGGCAGAAGGAGAGGGAGAAGCAGACTCCCCCCTGAGCATGGAGCCAGACACGGGGCTCTATCCCAGGACCCTGAGATCATGACCTGAGCTGAAGGGAGACGCTTAACTGACTGAGCCACCCAGGCACCCCCTTTATGATTTTCTTAGTAACATTTCCTTTTCTCTAGCTTACTTTATTGTAAGAATACAATATATAATACATATACAAAATACAGCCACTAATACTCTCTCTGCTCTCTATAAACCCAACCTGGTCCCTATTAACAAGAGAAAGGAAAAAAAACCCCTCAATGCCCACCCCCACAAGCCAGCCCTGTGGGAAAAGTCTCTGAAGATGGGATGACAGTCCAGGCATCTGGAGCAAACTGGCAGGCTCTATTTAATGTATAAAAATTGCTGAACACGCTTTCCTTTTCCTTAACCCCAAGTAAATATACCCTAGAGTTTCATGACAGTGGTTATGGTTCCTGCTTGATTGAGGTTTGGAGGGCTTTCTAGAATTTTCTCTCCATACCTCTCCCTTTATTCTCTATATTATCAGGATTCTTTTTTAAAAGATTTTATTTATTTATTTGAGAGAGAGAGAGCACAAGCAGGGGGAGGGGCCAAGGGAGAGGGAGAAACAGACTCCCCCCTGAGCAGGGAGCCTGACGCGGGGCTCAATCACAGGACCCCAGGATCACAACCTCAGCTGAAGGCAAACTCTTAACCAACTGAGCCACCCAGGTGCCCCTATATTATCAGGGTTCTTGATTGTAAACAGCAGAAACCAACTACAGCTAACCGAATCAAACAAAACAATCCAAAAGAGGAATTTATTGAAAAGATATTAGGGATGGAGGGCTCCCAAAACCAAGGGGGAGATTAGAGAACAGACTTGGAAGATGACATGAACCAAAGGGGTCCCAGGGGCCACCAGGAAGCACGCAACCTTCTTTCAGCAGAAACATATGGACTGGACACTATTGGTGAGGCTGGGCGTTGTTGAAACTACAGTGACCAGGTACTAACTATCCCTGTCTCCCAGTTAATTTCTCCAGATTCTTCATCCCAGGAGAGGGAGAAGGAGAGAAGATCTTTATCCTTTAACTTCCATAGTTGAGGCAGGGTACTGTATCCCACCATATCTCACATCTTGGGAGCTCTCCCTTCAAATAGGAAGAGGATGAATGATTAGACAGTAAACAAGTAAACTAACAAGCAAAGCCTTCCACACAGTGGTTTTCAAATCACGTATTATTGAGTTGTGAGATTAATTTCAGGGGTGTCCAATTGACTTTTTGTTTTAATTTTTAATAGCTTTACTGAGGTGTAATTGACATAATTGCACATATTTAAAGTAGAAAGTTTGATAAGCCTTGACAGGTGTATGTACCTGTGAAAGCATCAATACAATCCAAATAATTAACATGCCAATCACCCCCTCAAAGTTTCTTCAAGCCTCTTGGTAATCCCTTGGTCCTGGCCCCACCCCGCTTTCCACCCTGTTTCTGTCCCCAGGCAACAACTGATCCACTTTCTGTCACTATAGACTAATTTGCATTTGCTAGAATTTTATGAAAATGGAATCATATAGTATATACTCTTTTTTTTTATAGATTCTTTCACTCAACGTAATTACTTTGAGATTCATCTTTGTTGCATGTATCAACAGTTCATTCCTTTTTGTTGATGAATTACAATTCTATTGAATGGATATAGCACGGTTTGCCCATTTGCCTGTTGGTGGACATTTGGGTTGGTGATGGTTAGTTTTATGCTTCAGACTTGGCTAGGCTACAGTCCTCAACTATTTAATCAAATGCTAATTTGGGTATTGCTGGGAAGATATTTTGTAGATGTGATTAATGTTCACAATCAGTTGACATGAGGTAAAGGAGATTATCCCAGATAATCTGGGTAGGCCTAATTCCATCAGGAAGAGGAAATTCTGCCTGTACAATGCGACTTCAGTTTTGCACATAAACTGTGATGTTATTGATGCTCTTCGTCAAATTGAGGAAGTTCCCTTCTATTTCTAGTTAGTTTTCAGTCTTTTTCAGAAATGAATGTTGGATTTGGTCCATTTTTTTTCCATATCTATTGAGATAATCATATGATTTTTCATTTTTCATTGATATGGTTATTAATTGACTGATTTTCAAATATTAACCAAATCTTACATTTCTGAGATAAACTCTAGGTGGTCATAATATATTATCCATTTTTCATATTACTGGATTCAGTTTGCTAAAATTTGGTTTAGAATCTTTGCATCTGGATGTATAAGGGGTATTTGTCTGTAGCTTCCTTTTCTTGTACCAACTTTGGTAATGCTGTTCTCATAGAATACGTTTGGAAGGTTTCCCTCCTCTTCAATTTTCTGGAAGGGTTCGGGTAGAATTTAAATCATTTTTTCTGTAAATACTTGGTTAGGCTCACCAGCAAAGCTGTCTGGACCTGGAGTTTCCCTGTGGGTAGGGTTTTAACTACAAATTCAATTTCTTTTATAGATACAGTGCTATTTAAGTTATTGATTTCATCTTGAGTGAGCTTTCATAGATTGTGTCTTTCACAATTTGTGCATTTCATCTAAGGTGTTGGCTCCTTAGGAATAAAGTTGTTCATAATATCCCGTTTTCCTTTTAATATTTCTATTGGTGTCAACTCTCACATTAATTAGTAATTTGTTTCATTAATTGGTAATTAACTGGTAATTTGGTGGAAGGTAAGGGTCCTCCTTCATTTTTTTGCATGTGGATATCTAGTTTTCCTAGTACCATTTGTTGAAAAGACTGTCTTTCCCCATCAAGTGGTCTTGGTACTAATCATTTGAACATATATGTGACAGTTTATTTCTGAGCTCTCTGTTCTATTTAACTGGTCTATGTGTCTGTCTTTATGCCAGTACCACATTATTTTTTATTTGTATTACAATTATGGACTAGAAATTGCTATAAGCTTGGGTAAATATTTTGGATTATTTGCAGAAAAACCTTTCAGTATCCGAACATTTTATATTTTCAGTACCATACTGTTTTATTACTATAGCTTTTAGTATTTGTTTTGAAATCAGGAAGCATGAATCCGCCAGCTTTGTTCTTCTTTTTCAAGATTGTTTTGGCTATTCAGTTCCCTGGAGATTCCAAATAAATTTTAGGATTTTAGGATGGGCTTTTTTTTTTTTTTAATTTCTGCAAAATACATCATTTGGGATTTTGATGGGGATTTCATTAAATCTCTAGATTACCCTGGATAGTACTGAGATCTTTTTAAAAAAGATTTTATCTATTTGAGAGAGAGAGAGCACAAACATGGGAGAGTCAGAGGGAGAAACAGACTCCCCGCTGAGCAGGGAGCCCGACGTGAGGCTCAATCCCAGGATCCCAGGATCATGAACTGAGCCAAAGGCAGATGCTTAAGTGACTGAGCCACCAGGTGGCCCGATAATATTGACATCTTAATACTAAATCTTCTAATCATGTTGGGAAAACTGGCGAAGAACATGCTAAAGAATAAAACTAGACCTCTATTTCAGGTCACTCACAGAAATTAACTTGAAATGAATTAAAGACTTAAATGTAAGACCTGAAACTGTAAAACTGCTGAAGAAAACATAGAGGAAAAGCCCCTTGACATCAGTCTTGGCAATGATTTTTTTGTTTTGTTTTGGATAGGGCACTAAAAGCATAAGCAAAAAAAAAAAAAAAAAAGCAAAAATAAACAAGTGGGGCCACATCAAACTAAATGCTTCTGCACAGCAAAGGAAACCATCAACAAAAAAAAAAGGCAACCTATGAAATGGAAGAAAATATTTGCAAACCATATATCTGATAAAGGGTTAATACCTAAAATATATAAAGAACTCACATAACTCAATAGCAAAACAATAAATAATCTGATTTAAAGTGGGCAAAGGATCTGAATAGGTGTTTTTCCAAACAAGATATACAAAGGGCCAACAGGTACGCGAGAAGGTACTCAACATCACTAATCATCAGGGAAATGAAAATCAAAACCACAAGGCAATATCACCTCACACCTATTAGAATGGCTATCATAAAAAAGATAAGAGATAACAAATGTTGGCAAGGATGTAGAGCAAAGGGAACTCTTGTATACTGCTGGTAGGAATGTAGATTACTACAGCCATTATGGAAAGCAGTATGGAAGTAAGTTCATGAAAAAATTTAAAAAATAGCAACTTTACTTCTGGGTATATATCCGAAGGAAATAAAATCATTATCTCAAAACGATATCTGCACCCCTATGTTCACTGAAGCATTATTCACGGTGGCTAAGACATGGAAACAACCTAAGTGTTCATCAACAGATGAATGGATAAAGATATGGTACATACACACACACACACACACACACACACACACACACACACACACACTGGAATGTTACTCAGACATTTAAACAAAACGAAATCCTGCCATTTATGACAACATCAATGAATCTAGGGCACTGTGCTAAGTGAAATGAACCAGGCAGAGAAACACAAATCCTGCATGGTATCACTTATCTGTGGAATCTAAACAAACAAACAAACAAACGAATAAATAAATAAATAACTGCCAAACTCATAGAAACAGAGAGAGCAGAATGGTGGCTGCCAGGGGATGAGGGAAATGGGGAGATGTTGGTCAGAGGATGCAAACTTCTGGTTATAAGATGAATAATTTTAATGTACAGCATGATGACAATAGTTAATAATACTGTATTGTATACTTGAAACTTGCTAAGAGAGTAGCTCTGAAGCATTCTCATCAAAAAGAAAAGGTAACTATGTGATGTGATGGATGTGTCAATTAACTTGATTTTGGTAAGCATTTCACAATGTGTACATGTATGAAATAATCACATTGTATACTTTAAACATATATAATTTTATTTGTCGATTATACCTCAATAAATCTGGGTGTTGAGGGAAGAGAGCTGTCACCTAGAGATTGGACCCATTAAATCTCAGTGCCAACACTTGATAGATCTTTGGTAAATATTCCTGGAATGAAGGAAGGGATCCCCAGTGATAGCTGAAGGACTGCAATGTGCCTTTGGTGACTGGATGGGGTTTCCCTCAGTTGGGGTCAGAAGGAATTTCTGAAAAGTTGTCAGCTATTGGATATAAGGACTTAGGATGGAAGAGATTTGTTGCCAATGGTCTTAAACTCTAACAAGATGTTCTGGTTTTAAATGTATTCAAATCTGGGGCACCTGGGTGTCTCAGTCGTTAAGCGTCTGCCTTCGGCTCAGGTCATGATTCCAGGGTCCTGGGATCCAGCCCCACATCGGGCTCCCTGCTCAGCGGGAAGCCTGCTTCTCCCTCTCCCACTCCCCCCTGCTTGTGTCTCCTCTCTCGCTGTGTCTCTCTCTGTCAAATAAATAAATAAAATCTTAAAAAAAAATAAATGTATTCAAATCTTACTGCATCACTATGATCTGTAAGGTATCTGTCACCTCAAGAGTTCTATGATTTTATATTGTTGCTTCAAGTGCTGGGACTTGGAATTCCTTTGTTTACACAATGCTGAGACTCTTCTTATACACTGTGTTTTGACTTTCATGATTTCTTGAGAGAAACTCAAGAGAATTGCTGCCTAGTGAGGAACAGGTAGAAAGTTTTCAGTGTTTCTTTGGGGAAATGTGCAAATGAGAGAGGAAAAAGAAAAAGTAACTTCAGATACAGAAAAAAATGAGATACCCAAAAATGTTCAGTGAACAGTTAATATGGTAGTTAACTATTACCAATTTTAAAAGGCCCATTTATTTCAAAAAATATATCTGAAGGAAATAAAAATTCTTAAAGCACTGTTTTGTTTTGTTTTGTTTTTAAATTGGGGTATAACTGGCATATAACGTATTAGTTTCAGGTGTACAGCATAATAATCCAACATTTGTATATGCTGTGAAATATTCACCACAATAAGTCTAATGACCATCTGTTACCATACATAGTTATAAAATCTTTTTTCTTAGGATGAAAAGGAATGTTTTGAAAGATATTTTCACTTGGTATGGAACTCTAAGTTGATTACTTTTTCAATACAAGAGTCCCCTGCCACCCCGCTTATCCATGAGGAGTATATTCCAAGACTCCCAGTAGATAACTGAAGCCATGCATAGTAGTGAACCCTAATATACCATGTTTTTTTTCCACACATGGATACCTATGACAAAGTTTAACTTATAAATTAGGCACAGTAAGAGAGTAACAACAATAACAATATTCTGTGATAAAGGTTATGTGACTATGCTCTCTCTCTCATAATATTTTACTGCACTGTACTCACCTTTCTTCTTGTGATGATGTGAGTGTGGGCTGGAACTAATGGCTTGTTTTTAATGAATAAATTAAAGCAAAGGTGGTGGGATGTCTTCTCTAAGATTAGGTTATAAAAGACTGTGACTTCTGTCTTACCCTCACTCTGTCTTTCTGGCTCTTCTTGCTGGTTTACTCTGATGAAGCATGCTGCCATGTTGTGAGCTACCCTCTGGACAGGCCCACGAGGCAAGGAAATATGGGCGACATCAGACCAATAGCCATGGATGATCTGAGGCCATTGGTCCAACAACCAGTGAGGAATCATGTCCTGCCAGCAACAACATCAGAGAGTTTGGAAGCAGATCCTTTCCCAGTCAAGCCTTGAGATGCCAGATCTAGAAAGAGGACCCAGCTAAGGTGTACCTGGCTGTCTGATATACAAAAACTATGAAATTGGAAACATTTTTCAAGCTTCTAAATTTGGGGATGATTTGTTCTGCAACATTAGATAATGAATACAGATTTGACTATCAAGGAGTGACCACTGCTTATCGAATACATGAAAATGTAAGAGTGGCTTTGGGGCGCCTGGGTGGCTCAGTTGGTTAAGCGACTGCCTTTGGCTCAGGTCATGATCCTAGAGTCCAGGGATCGAGTCCCGCGTCGGGCTCCCTGCTCAGCAGGGAGTCTGCTTCTCCCTCTGACCTTCCTCCTTCTCATGCTCTCTGTCTCTCATTCTCTCTCTCTCAAATAAATAAATAAATAAATAATCTTTAAAAAAAAAAAAAAGAGTGGCTTTGGAACCTGGAAATAGGTAGAGACCTAAATTTCCTCGAGCAGCCCAGTGAAGACCATGTTTTGGAACCTGGAGGAAGGAAGATCCTTGTTACATAGTGGCAGAAAGCTTGGTGACATTGTTGTTTGCAATTACATGGAAAGCAGAACACATGTGTAATGAACCTGGTGATTTAGCTAAAGACATTTCCAAGCAAAGTTTTAAAGGTACTACTTGTTTTCTTCTTGCCACTTGAAGTAAAATGTGAGAGGAGAGAGATAAATTGAGGACAGAACTGTTAAACAAAAGGGAGCCAGAAACTGGTGGTTTTGAAAATTTTCAGCCTCTCCAGAGAGCAAAAGATGCTAAAATTAAGATACTAGAAATTGGCCAAAGTTGAGGGGGAAATTGCCTTGTTGTGTGGGTTGTGGAAAACTCAAGCATCATTCAAGTGGAGGCGATCTGTTGTTTATAGAGCCTGAATTAGGTGCCAGGGGATTTATATGTATTCTCTTTTTTAGTTCTCACAAGACTACCCCCATTTTACGTATGAATGTAGTGAGTCATTCTGCTACTGTATGGCATAACTGAGAGTCAGACCCAAGCATATCTAACCACAAAGGGCACTTGCCCTATCTTGCCCCTCCCACAACATAGTAGTTGGAAGTTTTGCCACTGGAATAAGGCAGAAGTAGAGATACCGAGACACCAAGACCAACCTAGCATAAATACAAGTTTTGTTCGATTTTATACTGAATTACCGCCAAAAAGGATCAGAATAGATAGGACAATAGTGGATAAAGAGGGGCCAACATAATATCTACATAGACGGGGGATAAAAATGTCTGGGCTTATTGCCTTAAAACAAAATCTGAGTTGACATACCCCCATCCGGGAAAATGGCTTAAAGGACTGAGCTGATCACTCTCTGTTCCCTGACTTATTATATGAACCAGATCACTTTAGAGAGGCAGGTGAACCAATCCATAATTAAGACCTGAACAAATTGATCATTGATTTGCCACGGGAAAGGATTCCCAGGTAAATAGTATAATCTGGTTTGAATGAAAATTGCAGGGGGTCAGAAGTCAACTGCAGGGGTGCCTGGGTGGCTCAGTCATTAAGCGTCTGCCTTCGGGCTCAGGTCATGAACCCAGAGTCCTGGGATTGAGCCCTGCATCAGGCTCCCTGCTCAGCGGGAGCTTACTTCTTTTCCCACTCCCCCTGCTTGTGTTCCCTCTCTCGCTGTGTCTCTCTCTGTCAAATAAATAAACAAAATCTTAAAAAGAAAAAAAAGAAGTCAACTGCAAATCTACCAGGCAAGAAAGAATGGAGCTGAGAAAGAGAGGGAGGAAACACACAAACACACACACACACACATGCACGCACATGCACACCCACATGCACACACACACACACACGCACATATAAGCATTCAAGGGGAACCTACAACTAACGTTCTAAAATCCAAGAATTAAAGAAAGACAACCAACAAATAAGCAATAAAAATGTATTTTCTCTAGAAGAAATTCAAGTGCAGTACAGATGCTATAAAATAAGTAAATTCAGAGTTCTCAAAGAGATAAAGTACATCATCCATACAAATAAGAAAATAATTCTATTCAACAGATCTGGATTAATAAATGGAAATGCTAAATCATAGCAAATAAAAATGTATGTAGTCATTTAACTCAATAGACACTATAATATCTAAGATACTCACTGTCAAATAGGGAATTGAGAACTAAAATAGAGAATATCACCTGGAATGTGGTATTTAAAAAAAGGAGAAATAAAATCATGAGTCATCAAAAGACATGAGAGTTGAGTTGACCAGCTCTAAGATATGTCTTAATGAGTTTCCAGAGGAAGAAATAAAGGAAGTGATGGAGAAACCCCCTTTTAGGAGGAAACATTAAGATTTTCCAGAAATATAATAGCAGGAGTACTCTGATGAAAGGTATACACTATGTGCTGAGAAGGTTAGTGAAGAAGAAGAAGAAGAAGAAGAAGAAGAAGAAGAAGAAGAAGAAGAAGAAGAAGAAGAAGAAGAAGAAGGAGAAGGAGAAGGAGAAGGAGAAGGAGAAGGAGAGGAAGAAGAAGAAGAAGACGGGGGAGGAGGAAGAGGAGGAAGAGGAAGAGGAGGAAGGAGGAGGAAGGAGGAGGGAAGAGGAGGAAGGAGAAGAGGAGGAAGAAAAGGAGGAGAAGAGGAAAGAGGAGGAGAAGAAGGAGGAGGAGGAAAGAAAAGAAATGGTTCCTGGCACTCTCAGGAAAAGTGGTCTAAATGTGTGACTATGCAACCTTTTGTTAGGACCTTGGAAAGATCAAAGGAGTCAGAGTATTCTTCACTAACACCAAGGGCCCACTAAAGCAATTAAGTATAAGTTTCACAGATTCTCTAATTGAACAATAGGACTCTAGGAAACTTGAGGACATTGTCCCTCAGTTGGCTCGGCAGAGTCCCAAGGTAAAGAAGGGATAATTTTAGAGATTTTTAATTATGTTTTTATCTAATAAGTAAACCCTGAAGAGATTCACAGAAGCCCCACAAACTTTTCAAGAAAACTCTGTCAGCAGAAACACTGTTGGCTTTGACTGAAAGAGAGAGAGAGAGATGGTACTAAATAAGGAGACAGCCCAGAATTCTACTGGCAATAAGGCGACTGACAGGACTACCTATTTGCAAACATGTGCCACCTTTCATGAAAAAAAGGACGACTCAGAGGGTGGATCCAAGAGCCCAGAGGGTGCAGCTAAGTGCCATGCAGAATTATTCCTGGGCCTCCAAACTTAATTATGTGCTAACATTTTCCTGGTAGATTTCAGAATTGCTATGGACCTCCTTCCATTTTGAAGAGAGCCATCTACAGCAGTTATTCTATGCCTGATCCATCATTGTCTGTTGGGTGTTTGTGTGGGAGTTAGGGAACAGAGAACTTGTCTCTTGTTTTACAGATCTTCAAATCAAGAAACACTGGTAGTTGTATATAAGGAAGTATATTTGAGGAGGATCAAGCACCCTGGATCTCATTTATTTATTTTTTAAAAATACTTTATTTATTTATTTATTTATTTATTTATTTATTTATTTATTTATTTGCCAGAGAGAGAGAGCACGAACAGGGGGAGCGGCAGGCAGAGGGAGAAGCAAACTCCCCACTGAGCAAGGAGCCTGATGTGGGACTTGATCCTAGGACCTGGGAACCATGACCTGAGCCAAAGGCAGACACTTAACTGAGTCATCCAGGTGTCCCCCTGGATCTCATTTATTTATTTATTTATTTTTAAGATTTTATTTATTTGAGAGAGAGAGAATGAGAGAGAGCACATGAGAGGGGGGAGGGTCAGAGGGAGAAGCAGACTCCCTGCCAAGCAGGGAGCCCTATGCGGGACTCGATCCAGGGACTTCAGGATCATGACCTGAGCCGAAGGCAGTCGCTTAACCAACTGAGCCACCCAGGCGCCCCGCCCTGGATCTCATTTAGATGAAAAGATTCTGGGCTTTGAGCTGATGGTACAATGAGATGAGTTTTTAAGGAATCTGAGTGGTGGGTGAATATACTTGGCCTATGAAAAGGACATGAATCACTGGGGGATAGAGGGCAAACTGTGCTAGATAGCTTCTGATAATGATCCCCACCTCCTGGTATTCATATCCTTGTGTTCTGATGAAATCTGCTGACAGGCTGACCTTCCATATGGAGAAACTGAGGGTGGCTTCTGGCCAACAGCCAGTGAGGAACTGAGGCCTTCAGTCCAATGGCCTGTGAGGAACTCAATTCTGACAATAACCAGTGAATGAACTTGGAAGTGAATCCTGCCCCACTTGAACCTTGAAATGACCAAGGCCCAAGCCCACAAATTGTTTGAAGTCTTGTGGGAGACCCTGAGCTGAATGAATCAGGTAGATTGTACCTAGATTTCAGATCCATAGAAACTGAGATAATACATAATATGCAGTTTCAAGCAGCTACATTTTGAGGTGATTTATTATGCAATAAATAGTTCACTATTTTTTTCCTTCTGCAATGTCTAATTAATCCCACTCTGTGTATTTTTTTTTCATTTCCTCGCTTATTTCCTTCTATCAGTACGGACTCATAGTTCCCTATTTAATTCAATGTGCTACAATCAGATACTTTAATTGTTTATTTGAATGCGCTGAATGTCGCACTTTGACCAATAGAAGCTTCCTGGCTTATATTTCTTTTGACATGTCTCTGTTATTTTTTTGAATACTTCCTTGCTTTTTAAAAGTACAATAAGATTTTCCAAGCTCATCTTGTACTTTTCTTGCCACAGCTTTGGAATCAGCTATTTCTTTCTCTCTCTCTCTTTTTATTTGGTAGATATTCATTTATTTATCTGAGAGAGAGAGAGAGGAAGGGACAGAGGGAGAGGGAGAGAGTGTCTTTAGCAGATACCACACTGAACGTGGAGCCTGATGTGGGGCTCAATCTCATGACCCTGAAATCACGACCTGAGCCCAAACCGAGAGCCAGACACTTAACCAAGTGCCCCTCTATATTTATTTCTATACTTAGCCAAATATATATCTATACCACCTGAGGTGGGCTGAATAATGACCCCAGATCCTGTGGACATGTTCCTTTACAGTGTAAAAGGAAATTTGCAGACGCGATTAAGTTAAGGATCTTGAAATGAGGGTATCTCCAGGATTACTTGGGTAGGCCTGATATAACCATAAGTGTCCTTACAAGAGGGAGGCAGAAGGAGACTTGACTACAGAAAAAAGAGATGTGATAATGGAAGCAGAGGTTGGAATGATGCACTTTGAAGACGGAGGAAAGACACCATGAATGAAGGAATGCAGGTGGCTTCTAGAAGCTGGAAAAAGCAAGCAAACAATTTTCTAGAAGCTTCCAGAAGGAATGCAGGCCTGCTGACACCTTGATTTTAGAATTTTGACCTCCGGAACTGTAAGAGAATAAATCATTTAAGGCACTAACTTTGTGGTAATTTGCTACTGCAAGAAACTCATACACCACAAGTTCATATCAATACCTCCAAGTCCAACCCAGTATTTCAAGGCTCATTTTAGTTTACCCTTTTCCTTATTTGCAACTCCCTTCTAGAACAGTGAGACACCTGACCCCCTTCATCCTTAATCTTCCTGTATGGAAACCGAACTCCCAACTCCGCTATCACCATTTCTGCCTACAGATTCCCTTCTCACTCCACACATAACAATGTGCATGAATCTCACAAATATTACATTGAGCGAAAGAAGTCAGATACAAAAGAATATAACTTCTTGATTCCATTTAAATGGATGTGGAGAAGAGGCCATACTAAGTAATGGCAACACCGATCAGAATAATGTTATGTCTGAGGCAGGCTTATAGACCAGAAAGGGGCATGAGGAATTACGAAAATGTTCCAAGTCTTAATCCAGGTAGGGATTACACAAGTATATATATACATAAAGCTTCATCGAGCTGTTCACTCATGATTAAGACTTTGGATTTGCTTTAATGTATATGTCAGACATCTTAAAATATTTTTAATTTTTAATTTTTAAATTTTTTTTGAGAGAGAGAGCGTGGGAGGGAGGGGCAGAAGGCGAGGGAGAGAGAATCTTCGAGCAGACTCCCTGCTGAGTGTGGAGCCCAACGTGGGGCTCCATCCCAGGACCCTGAGATCATGACCTGAGCTGAAGCTAAGAGTCAGACGCTTAACTGACTGATCCACCCAGGTGCCCCTTAAAATATTTTTTAAAAAGACAACCACCGTGTTTCCTTTTGGAAAGATTTTCAGGGACACCTGGGTGGCTCAGTCAGTTAAGTGTCTGCCGTCAGTTCGGGTCATGATCCCTGGGATCAAGTCCCGAGTCGGGCTCCTTGCTCAGGGGGGAGTCTGCTTCTCCCTCTGCCTGCCACCCCCCCCCCACTTGTGCTCTCTCTCTCTGTCAAATAAATAAAATTTTTTTTAAAAATTTTAAAAAAAGGAAAAGAAAGATTTTCGGATTGCAGAAGGTGGTTGCCTTTTATTCCAGAGTCTTTATGAGGGTTTTGCAACATTTAAATCTCTAATAATTTAAGAATAATTCTGTGAAAGTCTAGAAGTGATCTCTGTTCACCAGGTAGGGTCACAGTCATGTGACAATGGTTAAGTACAGTTTAAATTCCCTCTACCCATCCTCCTTGAAATTATGTCTTCCTTGACAATTTTTCATTTGAGGATTGCATTACATCAAATTTTGCTGCCAAGGTGAGGCTTTATTAATACTTTCATATTTGGGGGACATCTGGGTGGCTCAGCCAGTTAAGCATCTGCCTTCAGCTCAGGTCATGATCTCAGGGTCCTGGGATTGAGGC
Organism: Neomonachus schauinslandi; assembly: GCF_002201575.2. NCBI lineage: Eukaryota > Metazoa > Chordata > Mammalia > Carnivora > Phocidae > Neomonachus > Neomonachus schauinslandi. Next base: position 38,079,072 of record NC_058419.1, on the reverse strand, counting down.
CCCATCAGGCTCCCTGCTCAGTGGGAAGTCTGCTTGTCCCTCTGCCTCTGCCCATCCCCCTGCTCATGCTTTCTCTCTCTCAAATAAATAAAATCTTTAAAAAATACTTCCATATTTTGCCATCTCAAATTTGTATAATTCAGTTTTTTAAATGAGCAAAAGATTTGAATAAACATTTCTCCAAAGAAGATATGCAAACTGTTAATAAGCACATGAAAAGATGCTCAACATTACTAAATCATTAGAGGAATGCAAATCAAAACCGAAATGAGATAGCACTTCACATCCACTAGGATGGCTATAATCAAAAAGACAGATACTAACAAGTGTTAATGAGGATCTGGAGAAACTGGAACCTTTGTACATTGTTGGTGAGAATGTGTAGCCACTTTGGAAAACAATTTGGCAGTTGCTCAACAAGTTAAATACAGAGTTATCATATGATCCAACAAGTCCAGTCCTAGGTATATACCCAAGAGAATTGAAAATACATGTTCACGCAAAAACTTGTACATCAATGTTTATAGCAGCATTATTGAAAAGAGCCAAAAATTGGAAATAAGCCAGATGTCCATCAATTAACAAATGGATGGACAAAATGTGGCATAACCATACAATAGAATGTTATTTGGTCATCAAATGAATGAAGTAGTGACACATGCTACAACCTTGGGTGAACCTTGAAAAACGTTATGTTAAGAAAAGAAGCCAGGGCGCCTGGGTGGCTCAGTCGGTTAGGCGACTGCCTTCGGCTCAGGTCGTGATCCTGGAGTCCCGGGATCGAGTCCCGCATCGGGCTCCCTGCTCGGCGGGGAGTCCGCTTCTCCCTCTGACCCTCCTCCCTCTCGTGCTCTCTGTCTCTCATTCTCTCTCTCTCGAATAAAAAAAAAAAAACCTTTTAAAAAAAAAAAAAAAAAAAAAAAAAAAAAAAAGAAAAGAAGCCAGACATAAAATACCACATGTTGCATGGCTACATTCATAAGAAATGTCCAGAATAGCTGAATCCATAAACACTCCTCTGTATTTTCTTTTTGTCAAGAAGAAGATACACGTTTGAGATTTTCGATCAGCTTATACAGACATACATCCTACTTTCCAGACGTGAAGTGTCAATCCATCATACAGCTGCATGGTAATTTATACAATCAATTCTCTATTAAAGAACACATGGATTCTCTTTGTGCATGAGTATATACTTTTGTGTACTACTACAAATGCCAAGAGATTAGTGAGCTGTCTGAACACAGGGGGACAAACATGAAATATTTTCTTCTCCAATTAATGTTTTAAATTAGCTCAAAGCTCCTTCCCTTCCCGTAAATAAGGTCATATGGGCAGCATTCCTGGTTTTCTAGCCAATTTTATATGATATGTTCAATCCATTTGTGTCCAACTTGAACTCTTCACTCTCATTTCTGTTTCGGGCTGTTTTCCTATGCCCCTCAGCTCAGGCATGCCCTGTGGCCTGAGGGACTTGAGCTCTGTCTTTTCTTCCATCCCTCCCCTCTAATGCTTCTTCTTTTTTTTTTTTTAAAGATTTTATTTATTTGAGAGAGAGCGAGAGAGCACGAGCAGGGGTGGGGAGGGGCAGAAGGAGAGGGAGAAGCAGACTTCCTGCTGAGCAAGGAGCTGAGCAGGGAGCCCGACGCGGGGCTTGATTCCAGGACCCTGAGATCATGACCTGAGCGGAAGGCAGATGCTCAACCGACTGAGCCACCCAGGCATCCCCCGCTAAAGCTTTTGATTACTCAAGAATGGGGGCAGCACAATGTTGTGATCAGAAGAAAGGAGTATGGTTATTTAGTGTAACTGGGTCAGATTGGTCAATTTTGTCCTCTGTCTAATAGGCATCCATGTGTCTCTCATGAGCTCTTAGGTGTGTCATCCTTCACAGGTGTGATATTTCCCAGCTGGCTTCATTCTGTTCTTACTCTGGCTCCTGACCCTGATGTGTCCCCCTCCCAATTATTATCATTTATTTTGGTTTTGGTCTCAAAGAATCGAAGAGAAAATATTACAGTGAACTAGTATGTTGAAGTATTATTTTGTGCACATTTCGTGTCAATTATATACATGTTGCAGTGTACAAGGTGTTTGTGATCTAAGAAGCTGGGAAGCCACTCCTCTGAAAAGTTAAGCTCAGGAGGCCTGGTTTCTGGTCTTAGCCCTGCTGTGTATGAGCTTGTTGGTGACCCGGAACAATTCCCTACTTCTCTCTGGACCTCATGCTCCTTTTCTGGAGGGGGGTTGAACTTGCGTGTCTCTTCTGGCTCTTCCTCGTTGGAACAACAGTAATGACTAAGACCCACACTGATGGAGAGCTAACAATGTGCTAGGCACTGCTCTAGGCACTTACGTGCCTGGAGTGGTTTACGTCACCGCAGTTCCGTGCTGTGGATGATTTGTATTACCATCCCAATCTGTAGAGATGAGAAAACTGAGGCCCAGAGAAGTTAAGAGGCAGAGCTGGAATATGGAGCCATGCCTCTGCTCGGTGGGGCTACGCTGCCTTTCTCTGGTTCATTTTGAAGGGGAGATACCAGACCTCTCTTGGCTCAGTGACTACTCAGTGACTTTCCAGGACCCTGGGGCTTTAGTCACTCTTCTTTGGGAAGGTCACTTGGAGCGCACAGACTGGTGTGACATCATGGCCTTAAGTTCTGGCTCCCTCGGGTTCCTCCCGCATTTCCTCTTATCTCATCAAGGGCATAGTTTTATAAATACCAGATTCCCACAAGTTGGTACAGCCACTTTGGAAAACAGTGTGGAGGTGCCTCAAAAATTTAAAAATAGAGCTACCCTAAGACCCAGCAATTGCACTCCTGGGCATTGACCCCAAAGACACAGATGTAGTGAAAAGAAGGGCCGTATGCACCCCAATGTTCATAGCAGCAATGTCCGCAATAGCCAAACTGTGGAAAGAGCCGAGATGCCCTTCAACAGACGAACGGATAAAGAAGATGTGGTCCATATATACAATGGAATGTTACTCAGCCATCAGAAAAGATGAATACCCAACTTTTACACCCACATGGATGGGACTGGAGGAGATTATGCTAAGTGAAATGAGTCAAGCAGAGAAAGTCAATTATCATACGGTTTCACTTATTTGTGGAACATAAGGAATAGCATGGAGGACATTAGGAGAAGGAAGGGAAAAATGAAGGGGGGAAATCGGAGGGAGAGATGAACCTTGAGAGACTATGGACTCTGAGAAACAAACAGGGTTTTAGAGGGGAGGGGGGAGGGGGGATTGCTTAGCCCGGTGATGGGTATTAAGGAGGGCACGTACTGCATGGAGCACTGGGTGTTATATGAAAACAATGGATCGTGGATCACCACGTCAAAAACCAATGATGTATTGTATGGTGACTAACATAACATAATAAAATTTAAAAAAAAATAAATACCAGATTCCCTTTGTCAATCTCTTCCATCAGTTCCCTCTCAACACAGCTCTCTGCTATCTCTTACTTTCCAATATTAGTTTAATATTCTTCATACCCAAGTGCTTTCTAGCCTGACAGATAAGAGAGAAATCAGTGTGTGTGTGTGTTTATTATCTCTGGCCAATAGTCAATATTAAATTTCCTCTTTTTGGACCATGCCATTCAAAACAAAGTCCAACACACTTCTTGCTGCCTCATGAGTTCCAAGAATTTCTGACAGGAGCAGTGTGGAATCTGCTGGGTTCCCTGTTCCCAAAGCCCTCCTGTCTCCATAGTGCCCCTTTGGAGCCACATAACCCCCAATCTACAGGCCCTGTGAGTTCTGCCCCATCTCTGGGATCGACCCTGCCCTCCAGCAATTTAAGGGCCTCTAATTCAATGCTCAGGCTCAAGGCAAGTCCTGCTATGACACAAACTGGGTATCTGTTCTGTTCTTGCCCGTTTCCCTTCCCTGCCCCAGGAATCAGAATTCTCCAATGGCCGTGGCCTTGCAAACTTGTGACTTCCATAATGTGCCTGTTATCTCTGAACACCAGCTGCTTCTAGAGTTCCCAGGGCACTGTTTAACACACCTGCCAGGAAATGCCAAGTCCTCGTCCCCTGAAACTTACTCCACCTGCTGAATTAGGTCCTTCTGTCTAGGATGTGTTATATGAAAGGACAGGGGCCAGATAGATGTTCCGATTTCCTTGGCATTGCAGTTTATACTAGGACATTGTTCAACGTGTGGTCTGTGGAGCTTTTTTAGAAATGCAGAAAATTGGGCCCCGCCCCCTAACCTAGTGGATGGGAATCTGCATTGTAAAAAGATCTGATCTAGAGGGAGCAGGCTGCCCACTATCAATGGATCAAGTCAGTGAAACAGCATTTAAGCATCTTCTGCTCATAGGATCACTTACTCCACTGAAGTTTAAGCTCCACGAAGGGCAGGAAATTCACGTGTCTTGTTCATTGCTATATTTCCAGTGCCTAGAACGTGTTTGGCAGATGGTAAGGGCTCAATAAATATTTGTTGAAGAAATGAGCAAATGAAAGGATGAAGGGAGGAATTTTACCAACTAGATGGCCTTGGAAAAGTTGCTTAGATTCTCTGAGCTTCATCATTTTCTTCATCTGTAAAATAAAGCTTCATCTCTACTTCCAGGTATGAGGATTAGGCAAAAAGTAGGTGCAGAGTGGCTGAGGTCTTGTTCTATGTGATACTGTCTGTTTGGAAGAGTCTTATTTGATCCATCTATCCATTTATTCATTCATTTAGCAAGAATTAATTGGATATTACATGCCAGGCACTATTCTAAGTGCTGGTGAGTAGAGCAATGAATAAAATGAAGTCCCTGTTCCCAAGAAGTTTACATTGGGAAGAGACAGACATTAATCAACTAAAATTATAATATAGCAGATGAGGATATTTCTCAAGGGAAACAATAAACTGAGTAAGGACTCTCTGTGGAGATAACATTTGAGTAGAGACCTGCAGAAAGCAAAGGGATAATCTGTGTGGATATCCAGGGAGAGAGTTTTCCAGGCAGAGGTACAGCCAGTGCAATGGTCCAAAAGCGGGAATATGTGCCGTATGTTTAGGGAACATCAAGACTAGTGTGACTGGAGCAGAATGGTAAAATAGCAAGAATGAGAGGGGGGCCAAAATCATGTAGGGCTTCGCGGTCATTATATGGACTTTGGCTTTTACTCTGAGTGAAATGGGGAGCCATGGGAGAATATTCAGTGAGGAATGACATGATCAAAATTAAATTTTAAGTAAGTTGCTCCAGCTACTGGGTTGAGCGAGAATAGACTTTAAGAGATGAAGGGCAAAGGGCCGCCTAGGTGGCTCAGTTGGTTAAGTGTCTGACTCTTGGTTTTGGCTCAGGTCATGATCTTGTGGTTGTGGGATAGAGCTGTGTGCTGGGCTCTGTGCTCAGTGCAGAGTATGCTTCAGATTATTTCTCCCTCTCCCTCTTCCCCTCCCCCCCCTAAAATGAATGAATAAAATCTTAAAAAAATGAGAGAGATTAAGGACAGAAGCAAGGAGCCCAGCTGGGAAGCTATTGCAGTAGTCAAGTAGGAGATGATGGTGACCAGGATCAGGGTGGTAGTGATTGAGGTGGGGAGACCCAGTCAGAGGTGGGGAGACCCGGTTAGATGCTGACATTATTTTAAAGAGAAGTCTGATACATTTTGTGGATGTCTTGGAGATGGGGTGTGGGAAGAAATGGAGTCAAGGATGTCTCCAAGGTTTTTTGACTTCAACAATTGGAAGGTTGGAGCTGCCATCAACAGAGATGGGAAGGATTGAAGGAGAACCAAGTTTGTGGAAGGGGAATCAGGAAATCTCAATGTGTCACATTAAATTTGACTATTAGATCTCCAAGAGGGAATGTTGAGTATAGAGTTGGAGAGATGCATGTGGAGTTGAGAGAAGTTAGAACCTCAGATACAAATTTGGAAATCTTCTGTGTATCCAGGGTAGTTAAAGCCACAGAACTGGATGTGACCACCTAGTGGAGAGTATCGAGAAAATAAATAGTCCAAGGTCTGAATTCTGGGGCAATGCAATGGTAGAGGTTGGAAATGAGAGGAGAAACCAAGAAAGAGCATGGAGTAGGAGCAGCCAGGGGGGCAACTGGTGACAGACTGTTGTCCTGGAAGCCATGGGCAGAAAGTGTTTCAAGGAGGAGTGTTTCTGTTTGGGATGCTGATGAAATGTCAAGCCGGATGAAGATCGAGAATGGACCATTTGATCTGACAACATGGAGGTTCATTTGTGACCTTGGGAAGAGCTACTTTGATGAAGTGAAAGAGACAGAAGGCCGATTGGAGATGATTCAAAGGAGAAGTGGAGAAAAACTAGAAACAGTGAATATAGACAGCTCTTCCGAGGAATTTTGCTGTAACAGGGAGACGAGAAATGGGACAGAAGCTGGGGGGGGGGGGGGGGGGGGATGTAGGGTCAATGGAGTACTTTATTTTTGAAATGGTAGATACCACAACATGTAAATAGGAAGAAATTATTGAGGCAAGAGAGAAGTGAGAATTTCTGGAGCCATGTTCTTAAGCAGGTGGGAGGAGGTGAGATTAAGGGCACAAATGGAGTTAGTGAAAGAGCCAGGATATCCCTTCCTTCAAAGCCTCTTGCTCTCCACCACCATGCTACAGGGCTACCCAGAGAATACCCATCAGGCATCGCCCGGAAGTTGGTTCTACTCTTTGGATTCAGGCCACCATTACCACTTGGCTTTCACTGGGAGGAAGAATTAAATAGAGGAAACATTATTTCAGCTTATCTTCTGATTCCCTAAACGCCCTTCCTTCCCCCTTCTGATTTCATTTGTCACACTGGGGGGAAAAAAATGGACTCTATAAGAAAGGCCAGTGACTGTTCGGTCTTATTTGTAATACTGGCTTAGTGGGCAAAGAGTACCAGTTGTCTCCCTTCTGTTTCTCCTCTTATCCTCCACAGAGCTCTAATGTTGCTCTTTCTGGTTATTATAGCAATCCAAGGAGCCACAGTCATTTCTGCAGGTGCTTTTTTCACCTGCCCGGAGGAATAGGCAAGAATCTTGGCAGATGGGAGTAAGAAGGAGGGTGGAAAGCAGGGAAATGTCAGAACCACCCTGTTGCAATCGTGCTTCTCTGTAGGGTTTGAGAATCACCAAGGAAATTCCCTTAGGAAAGGGCAGGTCATTTTTCCTACCTTCCCTCTGCTCGCCGCAAGGCAGCCAGATACAGATGTGCTTACTCTGTGGGCCATTTGCGGTGGCTGGGATGGCTCATCCCAGAGATGTGAGCCCACCTAGAGTAGGAAGGGCCAATGACAAGAGATTGACAAAAAAATACCAGCCAGGTTTCCCAGTCAGGTGGCACTATTTGAACATTTCAGGCTGTGTTCGAAAGTAAATATATACAGATGTAGTGAAAAGAAGGGGGTACCTGCACCCCAATGTCCATAGCAGCAATGTCCACAAGAGCCAAACTGTGGAAGGAGCCAAGATGTCCTTCAACAGTTGAATGGATAAAGAAGATGTGGTTCATATATACAATGGAATATTACGCAGCCATCAGAAAGGATGACTACTTACCATTTACATCGACATGGATGGAACTGGAGGGGATTATGCTAAGTGAAATAAGTTAAGCAGAGGAAGACAATTGTCATATGGTTTCACTCATATGTGGAACATAAGGAATAGTGTGGAGGACCACAGGGGAAGGGAGGGAAAACTGAATGGGAAGAAATCAGAGAGGGAGACAAACCATGAGAGACTCTTGACTCCGGGAAACAAACTGAGGGTTGTGGAAAGGGAGGTGGGTGGGGGGATGGGGTGATTGGGTGATGGCCATCAAGGAGGGCACGTGATGTGATGAGCACTTGGTGTTACAAACAACTGATGAATAACTTGAACTCTACCTCTGAAACTAATGATGTACTATATGTTGGCTAATTAAATTTAAGTTAAAAAAAGAAAAAAAAAAGTATAATTTTCTGGGCCAAGGGAAAAGGAGAAGTGGAAAGAGACAGGGTAAGGAAGAGAAAAGATAGAAGCAAGAAGGAAGGAGCAGTGACAGACATTTGGAGAGATGGCAGAAGAACAGGAAGTGAAAACCCAGGCTGATCATGCCTCATGCTAGTTATTTGGCCCCTTTAGCCCTGGGTGCTGGCTATAACAAGATAGCCACTTTTGCCCTACCCCCTCCAGCTTGCATAAACACACACACTTCCATGTGAAACTTAGGACTTCGAACATTTACATCAGAGCAAGAAGGAAAACCGGAAGTCATTTTTCTGCTCTAAATCTAAGTTATTCTTCTTTTCCTCTTCCTAGGTGTGCAGGGCCTTTTGACCAATATAGTACTCACCGTCTGCTCCTAAGAACCACCTTGGCTGGCATCCATTAAAAATGCCATATATTAGAGAGCTCGAATAATGCAATTGGAGCACAGTATTATGTTATTTATTTCTTAATCTAATCCTCTGCCTTTAGATGCTGGAAATGAGAATTAGTCAGAGTCTAATCTCTCCAGAGATGTTTTCTTTCCAGGCAAGCCTGGTCTGTCTCCTATAGAAAACAGAATGAAATCCAATCTTCAGATGATGTGATGAGAAAGGGGGAAAAAAGCAGACAGGGCTAGGAGGGGCCCAGAAAATGCAAATGGCCCTAGAGGGCAGATAAATCCTTTTTTTTTTTTTTTTTTTTTTCTCCCCAGAAGCCGCATTTTGGAAAGATCCCTTCCATTTATGGTTGACATGACCATCTCAAAGAGATGACGTGACTGGGTTAAAATAAGCTTCGGTTATTGCAGTAGACCCAACTGAGGGGGAGAAAAATCCTGTTAAGGGCAAAAAAAGAGAATAAACAACACCATGAGATAGATCTCTTTCTTTATATTTTTTGTGTCTGTTTTTTGTTTTTTTTTACTTTTTTCCTTCTTTTACCTCGAAAGAATTGAGGGGCTCCTGGGTGGCTCAGTCGGTTAAGTGGCCGACTCTTGATTTCAGCTCAGGTCATGATCTCAGGGTCATGGGATCGAGCCCTGCATCAGGCTGGGCTCTGTGCTGTGTGTAGAGCCTGCTTAAGATTCTCTCTCTCCCCCTCCTTCTGCCCCTCCCCACCCTGCTCATGCTGTCTCTCTCCCTCTCCAAAAGATAAATAAATTAAAATTAACATTAAAATAATTGAATAGGGGAATGGCTTCTGCACTTAGAATTGGAGTTCCTTTGACCTGTGAGGGAAACAGAATTTTTGGACCCAATTATCCACTCACCCCTTTCCTTTGGAAACTCCGGACCAAATCCTGTATGTAAGAATTTTCTTTTTGCTTTTTAAAAATTAAACTCTTTATTTGAAGATAATTGTAGGTCCGTGTGCAGTTTCCCCTTACCCTCTTTATGATTTATGTGTGATAAAAACACTTCACAGTAAGACCTACCCATTTAGCAAATGTTTAAGTATATAATACAGCATTGTTAATTACAGGCACGATGCTGCGCTGTATTTACTTTTTAAAGTCCAGTCACATTTTACTTTAGTGGATCCTGTCACTCTTCATCTTCATGACAAAGTTCATAAATATTCTGCCACACAACCTCTGAAAACGTAGGTAATGTCACGTCAGAGATGGCCCATCCTGAAGCAGAAAAACAGAAAGATTCTGAGTCTTATGCCATCACGGCATCTTACAGGTCACCTGCCGTGATGATAAATTATACCTTTCTTTACATGGAGTTCCTGCAAACCATCGTAAGCCAGAGTAAAGGAACCATCAGATATGGAAAGGAATGGAATCTGGAATTGTGCGGATGGAGGGCTGATGAAGAGAATAGATGGAAGAAAACAGCAGGAAGTGGCCCCGAAGTTAAGGCTTTGCCACGAGTCTCGCCAAGCGGGGGAGGCTCTTGGCAAGAGGCTGGGGGCGAATGGAGATAAACCAAGAATCTGAGGATAAAATGCTCATTTTTTGAACTCTTGGTGTATATATGTGATTAGCATGCCAGAGGCCAATCCACGGGCAAAATGGGGACTCCTGTGTCTTATTCCTCTGTTCTTTCTGTCTCTGTTTCCTTAGAAACAAATCCATCAATATCCGGAGAACCCCATCCAAGAGGGAACTGCTCTGAAGATATTCAGTCCCCAAGGGTTTTGAAAGCAGATGTCAGCTACGCCAAATGAGTCCTTGAAAGAGCAAATCACTTCCTGATCTGAAGCAGCAAATCAAAAAGCATACCCATTTTGAAAGGTAGGAAGTATCACGCAGTGCTCAGATAATTAAAATACTGCGATCATGAGGCTGAGGTCCTGGGCGCAAACCCTGTGTGGCTCATTTGTCTCTCAACTCCCTAGGTCCAAACAGTAGAGACTGTGCTCCTGTTCATAGATTAGTCCTCCACACCTAGTCAGTCCTTTTGCAAGAATAAGCCACAGGTCATATGAGATCCTCTGGGCAGGAGGCAGGGTGGCATGGGGGTCAGGCTCTGCGTTTGGATAGATCTGGCTTGGAAAGTCACCCTTCCATTTATTACCACTGGGACCTTAAGCTAATTACTTATTCTCTCTCTCTCTCTCTCTCTCTCTCTCTCTCTCTCTCTCTCTCTCTCTCTTTCTCCTTAAGCCTTGCCCCCTGCCCGGGGGTTGAGATAATTTAGCACCTAACTACTCAATAAATGACAGTTGTTACTATTTTTTCATTATCGTTAATAATGTTGTAATTCTCAAGTGCGGATTGAGACACCAAGTGTAAATTTGGAAGCTGATTGCTACTGCCGTGCTTCCCCTCATGAATTCTCAGAAGAGATGCAAATTCACCTGGCCCTGGATACTCTTTAACCCACTCCAAGAGGGGGGTGTTATTATCAATACTCCTTCGTAATCTCAAGTCAAATGAAGTCTATCTCTTTTCCTCCACCTGACTCCTCCGCTGGAACAATGAATGAAAAAGCTCTTGGGCTCCCCACAAGCGGCCCAATCGCTTTATCTTCACTGTAACAGGGAGGAGATAGTGCCCTGAGTGCTTATCTAACAAATGGAGACCAGGTTAGGGTAGAGGACTTGCCTAGAGCTAGAATGGATGCGCTTACAGCTCTCAGAATCCTCCAGGGGTTCCCAAGCAAGCTTTCCAAAACTGCTTTCAGCATATTGATGTCCGACAGCGTTGCGATTCAGGAAAAGAGCAACTACAAACCGCCAGCTTGCCCATATCTCAAAATCAATTGCACATGTACCAGATGCTTGGTTTTCTTTCTTTCTTTCCTTCTTCTTGCCCTGCAGGAAAAGTGTGAGGTTCCTAATAACACCACTGCTATGTTGTGGTGGGACAGGATGTCAGTTCTACCTGAGGCTACAGCAGCGAAAGGGCAGTCAACAGAAAATTGGTCCACTTGACCCACTCAGGGTAGATTTGATTTCTGCTTTAGGATTAAAGCATGCATTTTTTGAAATTGAAAAGGGGGGAAAAAATCCCTAAAGCAAACAGTTATGGAGTCCCTTACTTGCCAGGCAGGGTGCTAGCTACTTTCCATATATATTACCACATTGATCCTCACCACCACCCTGCAAGGTAAATACTGCAAATAACACATTACATAGGAGGGGAAAAAAGGCTCTGAGAGGTTAAGTCACTTGCCTGGGGATGCAAAAGCTCATTGTTGACAAGGAACTGAGTCCATGTCTATCTGATTTCAGGGCCAGTTTGTTCATTTACTTTGTTATTCAAATATTGACACATAAAACAAAGTTGATACTTTCATGTTAATTTTGACATCGGGTCTTAAAATATTTCTTGCAACACTCAACTTCTGCCAAAAAAAGCGATGTGCCTTTATGCATTCTAATGCTCGAACGATGTTTTCTGTGAAATCTTAGCTATAAAATACCTGTTTGCACATCTTACCTGGCACACAGTGTCCCTTAATACATATTTATTAAAAAAAAAAAACCAAAACAGTAACAAAGGATATGAGGAAAAACAGCCAGGAGAAATGAGCCTCCCTCAGGAAGATGCCGGGTCTGCCATTTCCATGCACTAACTTAGCTGGCAATGAATGAATGTATGTCTCTATTCAATGAAGCAATTCCTTCATTACCTCATCATGGTATAGACAAGAAAAGGGGTATCAGGGATTCCAAACTGCTGCCCAAATCTGTAAGGCCAGTTCTCCCACACTAACGTGCCCCCATTATTTTCAGGGAATATTGAAGCCAGAAGGGAATTTAGAGGGAGTGACTGAAATCCTTTCAGATTCCAAAAGAGAGAGCCAAGACCCAAAGAAAGGGAGTGACTGGCCCAAGCTAGTCAAATCCATCCCAGGTGTCCTGGCTGCCAGTCCCCTGTGCTTTCAACTATAATACCGGACTGCCCAGCCAGGCTTGCGGAGGCTGTGTCAAGGACGGAGGAAGCAGCCCAAGTCCTGAAGAGTGCCCTCCTTTGCCCAGTATGCCACAGCAAGCTTTTGGCTCTGCCTGAGCTCGTGACATTTAACCACAGACCTTTCTTGGAACCCCTGGACAAAAGACAACCGCCTGACTGCTTCATGACTTAAATAGCCAAATAATGCCAAACTGAATTTCTGATGACAGAGTGGTACCTTAGGGACCATAAGCCAAGAAAACATTTTTTCCACTGATGGTCAATGAATGGAATTAAGGGCAAGTTTACATTTGGAAGCTTGAGGACCAAATTTTCGTCTTGAACTTTTTCTTTGACTTGGCTCGGGCTTTCTAGATTATAAATAAAAGGTTTAATAATGTCAGTTTCTGGTCAAAGTTAGTCTACCTCAAACCAAAGACCATTTTTGGGGGGGGGGGTAGGGTGTGCTGTCACTGAAGTTTTTATTTCTTTTCTTAGTAGGGACGTGACACGTGTCCTTCTAAGTGTCTTCCCTCGTGAAAGCATGACTTTTCCATTACTTAAGATTTAAGGACGATAATCATCTTTTGGATTCTATATCAGCAAGATTACAAAGAGCCTCATGTGTATAATCTTCTTTGTCCCAGTCATATTCTTGTGAAATAGGGTGGATTTGCACCTTTCGGCCAAATATGAGGACAGCAAGTCAAGGCAGCTGGACCCAAGGCAAAAAGAGATTCCTCTTGCAAATGTCTCTTACAAAAGAGTAACTTCTCAGTTTTCAGAGATTTTCCGGTGTCTGCTGTTTTTAAAATATAATCAGCCTAAACTACTCCTTATGCCAAAGGGGTGGGGTGACAAGTTCTGCTTCCCTTCACCACCATGAAGGTCCACGGTCACCTTCAGTACCCTGAAGCCGGGAGAGCTGATTTTCCCCCATGATCTCCCTGAAGGGAGCCTGGATTTCAGGTTGCCATTTCACCGTGCCCTGCAAGGCTCCACTTTAAAGTTCATTTGCTCTTGTGACTGGAGACAAGAAGCCTCTGGCCTGTGTCCCAGCAAGGAAACGATCGGGACCTTTGTCTGAGTCTTTTCGAGTTTCTAAAATTTGACCCACCATTTTGGTTCAATTATGGCTTGCCTTTTACCCAGGGGGACAAAAATCTCCTAGTGTCTGTCTCGTGCCTCCTGTATTTGCCACTCCGCTAGGTGCTGTAGGGGGAGGGGATTAGAAAAGATTAAGACCCATCCCCTGCTGTCAAAGATCTGAGTGTGGGAGACAGGAGTAACAATGAGAGAACAATGGGAGGCAGTATGTGATTCAGGATAAAATGAGTAGTGCAGGCAGTAACTGCTATAGAAGTTCAGAGGCGGGAGAAAGCTCTGGGAGCTGGGGCTGGGGATTGGGGGAGACAGCAATGTCACGTGGGATCTGAAGGATGGGTAGGATTGTTTATGCAGATGTGGGGGAGGGCACTAAGCGCGAGGGTGTAGGCCTGCTTGTGCTCCAGTACACCCAGCTGCAGAACTGGGTATCCATAATGGGTAGGGTTCATTGAGCACTTTCTCTGCACCCGATACTGCAGAGGGTTCCACATAATTCAACTCATTTACAAGTGCGTCATCCTAGGAATTGGAGAATAACCAATAGCCCTAAGTTAATGGAAATTGAGGCACAGAGAGGTTGCATTAAGCTGCCCAAGGTGACACAGCTAGTAAAGGGAATTACAGCCCGGGTCCTAGAACCACTGGACTCTCCTATCTGTGAAAAGGAGGAATTTGGGACTCAGGTGTGGAAGTTGGCCTGGCTACAGTCATTAAAGAAGGTCATTTTGCAAACACAGGGCCCTCTAGGCCAAATTGCCAACCAAGGTTCAGCATGAAAACCGGAGGGATTAATGAAGTCATTTACTGAATTCTATAACCTCATTCTCACTTCCTCGGAGATAGGAACCCTGAGGTCTCCTGATGCTGCTCGTCTCTGCCAGGGGCGCTGCAACCTGATCCTTAATGTTCCTTGGTTATGTTGCAGAGGATTTAATAAAACACCTAAGGAGAATGAATGAGTGAGCCCTAGAATCAATTCCGGTTTGTTGCTGTTTGTTCTTTATTAATTAGCACTTGAAGAGCATCAGGCCTATGGTGGAGACCATACAAAGCTTGGAATTAGATAAAGCTACCTGGCTCTGAACCTCTTTTTGTCGGGAAAACCAGACTTGGAAAGGATGGGAGGACAATGGCCTGATAATACAGCAGATTGTATTTTAATGTTTTGAGTCTGGCTTGCAGCCAACACCCAAAAGTGTTTCCTAGGCAAAGTGCCTAACTGTGTTTTTCCTGGATATTCTCCTAACTCACTGTGAGTCTTCAATAAATATTAAACCAACATGAAGTAGATGCTGAGGTCCTTTTCCTGCTTTCTTGTCCCAAGAAGAGCGAACTACAGTCTGAGGGTAGGAAACAGCGAGGAAGAGGGGACCTTGTTCCAATCAGAGGCTCTTATCCGATTCCTGGGCCCCTGCAACACCCCCCATTGTCCTGGCGGGCCTCCAGGGGCAGGGCACTCAGCTCCGTGCGGGTTGGGAAGCAGCAGCTCCCTTGCAGGGAGAAGGGAGGGAAGGAGGTCAGGGGAAGCTTCTTTTCCTGCAGCAAGTCTACCACGGAGGGCACGGCAGGAGAAAAAGGGAGAAGGAGGGCCGGGAGAGGGAGTGCCTGCGGCCTGAGTAAAGAGAGAAAAATAACTGGAGCAGAGCAGGAGGCAAAGGGGCCTCCATCCCCAGGCGCTGAAGTGGGGGAGTGGGATCGTGGCTACGAAAGGGAAGGGAAGGGGACATCCTGGTCCCGCAGGAGTCTAGTTTCAGGGCGGAAAGGCGGAGACGCGCCGAGCAGAAGGTCATGCCCAGCAAACGCCCCGTGAAGCAAAGCCGGCACAGCAGCTCGGCGCTAGACAGGCTGATTCATTCCCCACGAGCTTGGTGAGGGCCCGCTGAGCGCCTACTATGTGCTCGGTGGACGCAGACGCGCCCGGGGGAACCGGGTCGCGGGAGCTGGAGGCGGCCGGGAAGGCTTCACGGAGGGGGAGAACTGTGTAGACGGCGGCGAAGGAAGGTAGAGGTGCACGCGTGCTGGCTCGAGGAGCGCCCAACGCGAGGCAGGCCGGGGAGGAGGGGAAGGAGGCGGGGACTGAGGTCGGAGGAGGGAGGAGGAGGGAGGCCGGGCGGAGGGACGGCCGGGAGGGAGG
>NC_058419.1:38057156-38063141 GCF_002201575.2 Neomonachus schauinslandi | reverse complement strand
CCCGGGGGCGGGCGGCCGGCCCGGGTCGGCGCTAAATTGGCCGGAGGGGCCCGTCGGCGGCGAAGTAGCTAGCTGGGGGCAGAGACGGCCACGCGGTTGCAGGAGTAAGAGATCCCCCTGTGGCGAGTGCGTGAGACGAGGAGTCCGGCGTCCCTGCCATCCCCGTCGCCCTCCCCGCCTGCCCGGCCCCTCTAGCTCCTCTCCTGGCCTCCGCGTGTCCCCTCGCTCTCACCCCCGCCGCTCCCCGGTTGGCTCCCGCGGCACTGCCGGGTCCTCTCGGCCCTCGCCCTGACCCTCCCGGCCTCCGGCTTCCCCTGACCCCTGCCTGCTTCGCCACTGCCCCTGTTCCCTTTTTCTGCCCTCGCTAGTTAGCCCGCCCCGCTTCGTAATTCCCGATGCAATTGCCTCTTTGAGACCTTTTTTTTTTTTTCTTCCTCTCCTTCCTTTTAGATTGGCCAACGGCTCCTTTCAACCCTGCCTCGTTGGTGGCCACTGGAGAAGCGCGGGGGGCTCCCCAGACAGCCGTGGGGACAAGTTAGAGCCAGCACTTGACCCCGGGCCTCGCGTGTAGCTTCCCTCCCCCCCCCCCCCGCTCTAGGTGCCCCGGTGTCTGGAGGGGGGGGGTGCGGGTGCGGGGGTGTGCCCTCCGTACACGTCCCAGCACCCGGGCAACCCTCGGGGCTTGTGTTCCATCTCGCTCTCGCTTCCTGCACGGTGGTCGAGGG
Organism: Neomonachus schauinslandi; assembly: GCF_002201575.2. NCBI lineage: Eukaryota > Metazoa > Chordata > Mammalia > Carnivora > Phocidae > Neomonachus > Neomonachus schauinslandi. The sequence goes on along the minus strand of NC_058419.1, from coordinate 38,062,416 downwards.
GAACCACTTGGCATCATGTCCCGGTATAGCTACCAGAGTCTCCTGGACTGGCTCTATGGGGGCGTGGACCCCAGCTTTGCAGGCAATGGGGGCCCCGACTGTGCTGCCTTCCTCCCTTGGCAGCAGCGGCTGCTGGAAAGTGTGGTGGTCCTGACCCTGGCCCTGTTGGAGATCCTGGTGGCCCTGCGGCACATCCTGAGGCAGACGAAGGAGGACGGTAGGGGTGGCCGTGGCTGCCAGCCAGATAAGGTGACCCAGCGGCCAGAGGAAGGCAAGGAGAGCCTGAGCAAGAATCTGCTCTTAGTAGCCCTGTGCCTGACCTTCGGGGTGGAGGTGGGCTTTAAGTTCGCCACCAAGACCGTCATCTACCTGCTCAACCCCTGTCACCTGGTCACCATGATGCATGTGAGTCTGTTGACTTTTTCCGTGGCAGCCTTAGTGATAAGAGTCATTTTGTGTGCTCAGGACACTCGGAAGTGTAGGGCACTTCATCCGGCGGGAAGTGGGACCCTTAAAAATGATTTTCCAAGGGCTCTGCCACCGTGTTCCTAGGAACCCACTGGCACTCTGGTGGGCTGTCCCTCCCCCCACCCCCAGCCCTGCCCTGGCCTTTCACAAGCCGGAAGTGCAGCCCCAGCCAGGTGCCCTTTCTGAGTCACATCTGGGTTCCACGGCCTGCCCCCATCCCCTCTGCTGCAGTTAATTTCCCAGAGGCCTGATGACACTCTTTCCTAGAGGTGGTCACATAAGGTTCCTTGTCCCCACTGTGCTACTTTGGGGAAATACTTTTATGGGTTTCCCTTAATGACTCTTTCATTTGGGATTTTCATGCTTGAGCAAGGTCTGCCTTTGAACTGAGGTGCTGGAGTCAGCACCAAGCTCCTACTAAGTGCGCTCTGAAACAGGCTGACTCGTGAACTTTGGGCGGGTGATCTCTATCCATGGTGAGAGGGTTGTTTATTTTTTGCAGACCTCTCCATCTTCTTGCTCTTACTCTGTTCCCTGTGGTCATGGTCTGGGGTGCTGAGAGAGCTGATTTCTTTACCTCCCATTAGCGGTGCTAAGAAAAACAAATGGGACTGAAAAGGAAAGTTGCCAGATACATAAAAATAATCTGGGTGAGGACCAAGAGTGAGACTGTCTTTCTGTACTCAGCCTGTGTCGGAGAGATGTTCTAAAACTATAAAATCATGGAGGAGGAGGAAGAGGAGAAAAGGGAAAAAAAAAATCTTTTTTAGATTTCAGGCTGTGAGAAACCTGGTGTGTTTTATTCAAGGACAGTTTGGAAACCTGTCATTAGCATCTTTATTGCTTTTATATTTGTAGAAGGTTATTCTCAGGAGACTTGTGACAGCCCGGTGTGGGGCAAGAGGTTGAGATTATTATCTTGGTTTTACAGGCCTGGTGGGGCCCAGGGACGGGAGGTCGCTTGCCTGCAGCCCAAAGATGAATTAGCGTCTGGGTTGGAAAGCTAACCCACCCTCTTTGGGGTTGCAGGCTGTCAGTGGAATGACAGGGCTGTCTCAGGGGAGAAGCCGAGGCTGATCAGCATGGCGCTGCCTACTTGCTCGGTCTGTGTGCTAGGCACTCCTTTGATTGCAGGTTCTTGGCCTCAGTTTCCCAATCTGTAAAATGTGGTCAGTGGCCTCGAGCCCCTTCCCGTCTTTACAGACGTGGCAGGGAGGTGTGGATAGCTGTGGAATAAAGAGGGTGTTATTGGTCGGGTGGCTGGCAGCACCGAGCGGGGCTGGAGGGCATCATTTTTTTCTTTTTTTAAGAGAGGGCTTCTTGGGATGTGATGCCATTCACAAGAAGCCCAGGGCTCTCGCAGCTAGATCTTCTGGGTAAATTTGAGCCAGTCCTCTTTCTTTCTTTTTTATGAATGGGCTTTTTGTTAATGAGAGGAAACAACGCATCTCAGCCGCTGCTATGTGAGGCTCTTGGGACAGGAGTGCTTTTTTTGGATGGCAGGTGGTGAGGGTCAGAGGGTGCCTCTTCTACAAAGGGGTCTTGAGGCCTCTGGCAGCCACATATCTAGAAGGTCAACAAAGGACTAAATTCAGCCTGACTGGGGCTGCTGCTGGTGTGATGACATCAAATCTGGCAGCACCACGGTTTTCAGTGGAAAGGTTTTTAGAAGCTTTCAGAAGCCTCTGGAGACGCGGTTCTGGCATTAATTAGTTGTGTGACTTTGAGGAAAAAGACACTTGCTGGGCCTCAGTTTGCCCATCTGCAAAATGACACAGAGCTGCATTTCCAGCTCTGGGCAGTCAGCGTTCTCTGATTCTTTTCTCCTTAAGTAGTGGCCGGGGATGCAACAGAGAGCCGGCTATTCTGGAAATGCTTTTGGCCTCCTCGTGTGGAAAAAGGGAAACTCGTTTCTTCTTTGCTGACGTCAGGTGGCCTTGTTCATCTTCTGCTTCCTGTATCTCCCCGGTAAAGTCGGCCTGACCAGGCCACCCTTGGGCACACGTGTAGATGATGATGGCACTTGGGGCTGGCGGCTGCAGAGGGATGGGTGCTTGGGCGGGAGGTGAGGGGGCTGTCTAGGGACTGATTCCTGTCACCTGTGCTTTTTCTTTTGTCCTGTGCTTCCCTTAAACTCTGAAGCCCTAGGGCCGAGGCAGAGCACAGAGTCATGCTGAGGAATTCTTGAGCCTGACCAGGGTTATTCTCCTTTGCTCTTTACTCCTGTCACTGCTTTGTGTCATTTAAATAGTCACCTCAGGCCTGCTGCAGGCCCCAGCCTTTGGTCAGTCCCACATCCCATACCCTGCCTATGGCTCTTCCTGGGAAGCAGGGAAGTATGGATTTTTAAAAGTTGCTGTGAGTCCTTAAAGAAAAATTAACAACAGATGGTTGGAAACAGTTTTCCGACTTGACTGCGGCAAGGACTAAAGATAGCAAGTCTGGTTAATAATACCTTACACTTATCTGGCACTTTACTGTTTATAAGGCACTTTCACGGACATGATCTTGTTTAGGGTCATGATAGGTTAGCCGGGGCCTGGAAAAAGAGACGTTAAAATGTTTCCTGCGGCTGTGTATATTCCAGACGGGCGATGTTGAGTACAGACAAACGCTTTGGCAAGTGAACTTGCTGAATTCGGCTGCACGATGGCAGGACATTCTGTGGAGTTCAGAGGTCCTGAAAAGGCAAGGGACACATTGGCTGAAATGAAAGAGACAGCTTAGCAGAAACATTTCTGATGTGTTTCTCTCCACAGGATGACTCAATTTGGGCTTCATAGAAAGGCCTTGTTCCTCAGAGTCCACATAAGTTTATAACAAGGACAGTATTGCTTTAGGCCAGGAAGTGGAAGAGTTGGAGGGAAATTGGTTAGTCTCCCCATCTCCCATTTTTCAGTCTGTAAAATATTTATTCCCAAGGCCTTTTTATTTTTTTTATTTATTTTTTTTTATAAAGATTTTATTTATTTATTTGAGAGAGAGAGAGAAAGCATGAGGTGGGGAGGGTCAGAGGGAGAAGCAGACTCCTCGCTGAGCAAGGAGCCCGATGCGGGACTCGATCCCGGGACTCCAGGATCATGACCCGAGCCGAAGGCAGTCGCTCAACCGACTGAGCCACCCAGGCGCCCTCCCAAGGCCTTTTTAAACAGCCCCTCATCATAGCCATGCTGCTCTTGGGTGACTGCCAGCTTTAGAAGCATAAGGAAGGGCCGTTTTTGTGGCTGAGTTCTGGGCTTGATTAATATTCCTGCTGTCCAGTTTCTTTTTGGTCTCATCTGCTTTCTCGAAGGCCCCGGGACTGTGGGTGATAGTGTCTCCCATCTCAGCTTAAGCCAGAGACGTGGGAGGGTTCTCAGGGTCAGCAAGTGCCAAGCAAGAATCACACACCGTTGTTAAGCTCCTTGGTGAATATCAGGGGTGTTTCCCAATTACACCAATAAGTATTTCTTCAAACATGGCTACTTCCTTCGTGCGTATTATTTTGGCAGGTGGGAGTGACAGGGAATGAATTTACACAGCGATTATGCTATTTGCCAGAAATCACCCAGCAACATCATGGCAGAGGCGGCTTTAACACTGAGCTGCCACTGTGGGAATCGAGGCCTTAGCAGAAAGCGATTCTCATAGCCACTTAAGTCCCCAAGTCTACAACTTCTCAGCAGGAGGGTTAAAAAGCCAGAACTTTGACTGGTTGTATCTGTAAAGACTGGTGTTCTTCAGCTAGTGGCCCTTTATCGCCCTTGCATCCTGCCACCTTGTCTCTGTCCTAGGAATGTAACAGAAAGATCCCATTTTGGATGTCTTTTCGAATTGTCCCATTCCCATTGGCTCTGAATGTGTCCGTGTTGATGACTCCTGATCAGGTACCAAACTTAGTGGGGCACAACATAAGGCAGGCTGGAAACAAGCTGGATATTTGCCAGATTAACAGTCGATGCCATAGACCCCGGAGCCCCAAGCCACTGGTTTTCAGCCAGTAATTCTGAGTGAGTCCCATGATGGATTTGTTCTAGAGAAGGACCTGATGGATTTGAGAACTAGGCTTTTTGTGAACCCGCCCCCCCCCCCCAACTCCTTGACTTGAGACCAGCCATACCTCCTCATCCCCATCTGTTGTCTGGAGCACTGATAACGGCTCCTGCTTGGAATTGACATTGGTGGGTAAATGGGTACAATGAGGGATCCTGCCATCTGCTGACAGCTCATCAGATGGACCGTGTCCTTTGTCATCAGTCCAGGGGGACACAAGAGGATGATGTTTATATGGGCCTCAGCAGTGAGGCATGACATTCCTTTTTAGTTTGTTTTATTTCTCTCCCAAGGAAATCTGCAGAGAATTTTTCCATCTTCCATTGTTACAGTCTTTTGGGGGCGTCCATTATAAAGAGAAGTGGTGTGGATTGGTGGATTAAACACCCCACAGACGGCCCTGGGGTTGAACCTTATGATGCCAGTTTTGCTCATGCCTTGCTATGGGAACCTGAGCAAATTATCTCATCTTTTCCTGTCTCCGTCTTCTTGGTGAAACCGGCCGTGTAGAGGGGAGAGCATTTTAATCCTCTGAGTAACTACGTGGTCACTTAAACAGAGAAGCCGGGCAGAGCTGATCAGATGACCAATATATATATATATTTTTTTCTTTTTACCTCAAACTCAGAAACTGACAAACCTCAACTCTTTTGCACCTTTCTTGATAGCTTTTGGAATTCATTCCTCTAAGCATTTCTGTTGCTTTTCTCTGGCTCCCAGCCAGCGCCTGCATACCCTTTTTTTTTTTTTTTTTTTTAAA